>NC_133327.1:233943441-234243470 GCF_042186555.1 Aquarana catesbeiana
TTGGGAGGGGGAGAGGAGACAGCCATGGCCCATGAGCTGCCACAGTCATCCCCTGGGTCACGATACATCCCTTCGGGGGGGGGGGAAGGGCCTGGCAGAGCTGGATAGTCCTGGGAAAAGTCTGAGGGCATTGGGGATGCTGGATCCGACCCCTGCATGTAGGGATCTGAGGCCGTTCTCAGTAGCCTCGGGAACGCTGCAGAGCACTGTGTATAGTGCTGTGTGGAGGCAGGCAGCATGGTCGGCTGCGGCCCACGAGGCTGCAGGGTCTTGGGATCCGAGTGGATGGATGGACTCACCACTCCGGCATGTGTAACTGGCTTCGTGGGGACCGTCACCACCAGTGGGGAGCCTGTAGGGTGCTGACACTGGGCAAGAAGAGGCGGCGGGGTCTGTTCGGAGCTCCGGCATCCAGGCGCGGGAGTGTCTGGCGCCATCTTGTCTTGTCCGCTCTGGGACATGTCCGGCTGCAGGAAGAAGGTGCGGAGGTCCGTGAAGGCTCCCGGAGGGGGTTGTGATGTGCCCCTTTGTTTGGAGGATCGGGTGGTCCTCGATTTGCCTATATGGGTGTAGAGGATCGTCCCCTATATTGCCTTATGTGCTACGGGCTGAAGGAGCTAGGAGATCAGGCGTCCATTAAAGTTGGCTTCCGGTCACGCCCCTCGGTTAACACATATTTTATTCAAAAGTAAACCAACAAGTTGATTTAATAAGAACACCATGCCAATCACAGAAGGTCTGTGAGCACCCAATTATTATAACATTGCCAAAACACCTGTCTTTACCAAAAGCAGACAGGCATTTACCTATTCAAAACTCATATCTGGAGCCATTCCAATGCTGACAAGGTAAACTTCCCAACAAAGCCATGAAAATCACAAACAGGAAGGGTGGATGGGGGACTAATGCCGAGTACACATGGTCGGACTTTCCGGCAGGAAAAGTCCAACGGAATCTTTTCAGCGGACATTCCGATCGTGTGTGGGCCTCATAGGACTTTTTTTTTCAAAAATTCTGATGGACCTAGAAATAGAACATGTTTCAAATCTTTCCGACGGAATCAATTCCTATCGGGAAAACCGCTCGTCTGTATGCTGTTCTGACGGACCAAAAACGACGCATGCTCTGAAGCAAGTACGAGACGGCAGCTATTGGCTACTCACTATTGAACTTCCTTTTGCTAGTTCTGTCGTACGTGTTGTACGTCCCTGCGTTCTAGACAGTCGGACTTTGGTGTGATCATGTGTACGCAAGACAGTTTCAGCAGAACTCCGTCGGAACTAAAACCTTCAGAGTTCATTCCGACGGAAAAAACGGTCGTGTGTACGCGGCATTAGAGGCTTGAGCAGCTTAAGGTCACACACGTAAATACTTTCAATCCCAATTTTTGAATTTTCTAGGTGGCCCACAGAGAATCAGCAGAACAAAAAAGCACATCATATTAAACCATACCGTCCCTGTATCACTTTTATGAGTCCTCAATATCTCATGAGTCAGTACAGGGTTAAGCCACAAGTCTTTTTTGTTATTCTGAAATACAGATATCTGCCACACTGGAAAAGTGATTCATTTGCATACACATCTGTTTCCTTGAGACTTTCTTACTTTTGTACTTCTCATCTCATAAAACGCACTTAACTGTCAGGAATAAATATTTCACTCTTTAGATATGCTACAGCAAGATCAGCAATGTGGATATGTTCAGGGAAAAATAAAATATTGTGAATACTAATATAAGCAAAAGAAACCTTGGGACAAGAACTGTCATATTTCATCCAACTGCTGCTTTGTTACCAGGAATAAATCATTATTTTTAATATTCGATCTTCTGCTTTGCAACAAGCTTCAAGAGTCAGCCAAAAGGACAGTAATTAGAAGACATTATGCCGCAAATAAATGACTTGCTTAACTGAATCTAGCCCATGTAGATGTTTATCTGCTATTCTGAGGATCATTAGTAGTACTCCTTTAAAAATATATATATATATATATATATATATATATATATATATATATATATATATAAATATATAAAAAATGAATATTAGTAGTATTTTTCTCTTTCATTAGGTGTTTTTCCAACATCTAATTGTAAAAAACTGTCTTGAGAAAGGATTGTGATTCTTAAGCCGTGTACACACAATCAGAATATTGGACGAATGATTGTCTGTTTTTTTTTTTTTTGCATATTGGTCTCATATCGAAAACCAATAGGTTACTAAAGTTATGAAAATTCTTGTACGAGAGAATACAACTTCGGAAGTAATACAATGTAATGTATTGTATTGTATTCTCTCATTTCCGAGTATGCGTGGTCTTGGTCACATTTTTTTTCATACAAATACCATACTACACAAAAATTGTTTGTTTTGCTGTTGTGCGAGAAGCATTTTACATGCTTGTCCCTTTGGATATTCATGAACTGTCGTGATCGGCTCTCGAAAGCTGTATACTAATGATCAGATTATTGGATGATCGCTCCGTTCTCATCATGTGTACTAAGCAATAAGGAGCCTTATCTGGATTTCTGCACGATGGGCTCCTAAAACATTAGCCTTATTACAGTAATACAGCAAATACATTGTAAGCAAATAAATACATTCTAAAAGCACACAACCTTTGATAATGCCATATCTTTATATAACAATCAATATAGAATAACAAGGATCATTGAATAGGTATCGAAACCTTTAGGATAATGACATCTTGAAAAAGCATAATAGGAGTCAGAGATTTCTTGTTCAGTGGCGGCCCATCCATAATCCATGCGCCTGAGCCCTAATCTACATGCAGAACTCCGGGCGCATGGATTCCAAATGTTTTTTTTTTATTTTTTGAAGCACATGATTAGAGCCTGAGGCTCTAATTGGCTTCAAAAAAGGGTGGGCTCAGGTCACACCCAGTTGTGTGACAATAGCGAATTAATATTTGCTATTGTCTTCCTGATTCTCCTCCCAGTCAATCAGGAAGTGGGCCCTGAGACACTGTCACCCAATTGGCCGAGAGGAGAAGTGATCCTATTGGATGCCGAGGAGGAGGAGACGCAGGGAAGCCGCCATGAAGCCCAGGTGGAGGAGACTCCGGATGAAGCCACTGCTCAGAGGTAGAGCGCTGCCCGCGACCTAGATGGGGTAAGTGCGGGACTGGTGACCGACCGACCGGGGGGGTGCCTGTGGCCCGACCTACCGACTGGTGGGGGGGGTTGGTGGCACATGGATTGTCCCCCCCCAAAAAAAATATACCACCAGCCGCCACTGGTCTTGTTCAAATAATTTTTGTTGGTACAGAAAAAAAGAGTAACATACAAACACAGTAACTCTTATAAAATAACCCCAGAGTGGAGAAGTGAAAAACAAAGTCCATAACAGTACGCCAGTTGCGTGGGGACTCAGCCCATAATAGCTTGATAGGGAAAGCATCTAAAACAAAGATGATTAACGTTTGATAAGGAGTCAGATATTTCAGCAAGTTAGGTGATAGGGTCCAAGAAACTATGTGGGTTTTGGACAATAACACAAATATGGTAAATACAATTGACAATAGTACCCCACTGGCATTCTGGAGGCAAAATACATTTCATATAATCTTAGAAAAATCAGTAAAGCTCCTAATGCTAGAAGTCATTACAGGTTGTCCACAATATGGCTGATAGTTTAAAAATTAAAAAAAAGAAAAAAAAATCAGCACTCCTTCTTTAGGACATGCTAGGAACAGTATGGTCAGTCCTTTAACAGGTGACATACAACTCCAGAGAAGAGCCAGATTATCCCCTAGGGTCCTGCAGATAAAGGGGGACTGGCCCCAGGGGCAGATCTGGTGCCTGCACAGGTTCTGGGACCCATTACACACAAGGGCATTTACATTAAAAATAAATGCAATTTGTGCATATACACCAGTGTAATGGTGGATTCTACAACTGTGCACCAATGTGTCAAGTAAATTTCCACTGACCAATGTCACAGTAGATTTTACAATGGCCATCAATGTAAAAATCGATTTACACTAAAAAGGCTGGTAATCAGTATTACCCATGGCTTCCCTGCAGTTTATCCTATCCCCATTACTGAGGTTCCCTGCCTTGTTCTGCATCGTTTCATTTGTGGAGGTGGCAGTCTTGGTAGAGAAGCAAAGCTTTCCTTCCTAATGTCAGGGTTTCTCCCCTGATCATTGGTGATTTGATGACCCGAATGAGGGACACCTATTAGCAAAAGTATGTAGGCAAAAGACACACCCTCTGCCCTGCCCTCCTTGAAGGAGAATAGTACAAAAAAAAGATTGGTTAAACCCACAAGTATTTTTTTACCACTACTATTCCTTTATATTGGCTCTTAGGATTTACAATTGCAGCATTTTAGACATTGGATGAAAGGTTTAGCACTATCAACTTTTTGATTAATAGTGCATTTTATACACAACTATATAGATCAGACACAAAAAAAGAGAGGAAAGTGCACCAAAAATGAGCCACGTCCATAAATCATTGAGGATACAAAATAAGGTAGTACTGAGTATTACCAGGGAGGCAGACTTTTTAGGCTAAGAAACAGTGGAGAAGATATAGCAGTATAAAAAATATACATTTATTGAAAAATACAAATATCTAAAAAAAACAATGACAATTGTAACATATAGCACCTATGATTATTGTGCAGTGAGCCATTGTATGTCTACACGTATAGATCAGACCAAAATGAGGGACAAATGAGGAGGAAAGAGGGGAACTTTGTTCCAAATAAGGGACAATCCCTCAAAATCAGGGACAGTTGGGAGGGATACTTTTGGGTTTAATACCACTTTAAACATTCATAGAGTGTGGTTTGGATCTTCTTCACTTTCACAGACCTAAGTTAAAACTTTTACATGTTTGATCTTTGCCTTGCAGACATAGAAAAAGGCACGATTTATTAATTATGTGCCATTACAACACCAGCATAATTTACTAAATAAGTAAGCTTGGTGTATAGTAGTATGCTCCTTGTTGAAGAGCTATGGCTAACGTGTCTGTAATAATAAAGGTATTTGAAATGGCTTTTCTCTAGAGGATCCAAACTTTGTACAAACTCAATAGCCTTTTGTATTGACTATGAAAACAAAATAGCTCTTGGTTGAAGTTTTATACTCACAGGATGTGTTCAATAATTTAATGGAATACAATGTACTAAAGATCAGCATGCAAAGTAGTGCAGTATTTGAAATGTGAAATAGCAATTTGACTTTTCTTAAACAGGACAGCAAAAAAAATGCCATTTATTATAAAAAAAATACCTTTTCACAAAAATAATTTATTCACAGTATGATTATATTTAGCAGCCAAGATGTGCATGGCACTAAATTCTAAAAGTTAAAAAAAAAAATTAAGTCAAAATACAGTTTTTTACATCCTTACTGACACTGCAGTGCAGATAGCATCTTCCCATCATGTTCCTTGTGCAAGAATGGCTTAATGTGTAACTTCACTTTATCAGTCAAAATGGACTATTTCTAATCCTTATGCTGCTACCATTAGTAAATTGATAGAAAAGTACATCATATTTACTTGTTTTAAACTTTATTTGTATTTCTTTAGTTACTTCCTGGTTTCTATTGCCTAGGTAAATGATGCCATACATCTTCTGGAGTCTTCTGGAGGGGAGGGAGTGCTCTCAGCTCAGCCCATGCCTGAGCTAAGGGTAGATGGATTCCAAGAATGTTACATGAATCATCTGCCCTTACTCAAGGTGGCCACAGCCAGAAATGATAGGGGGTGTTTTTCAAAATGATTTCTCAGCAAAATAAAGCATAGATTGGTGAGTTTGCTTTGAATATTAAAACAAAATGGTATAGCATTTTTGGTTTGTAATGCTCAGATGCAGTGCAGTTCCACTTTAAATTAAAGTCTATATATTTGTAGCTGCAGCACCTACTGAAAATCAATTTGATCTCCAAGAGAAAGCTGCAGACTTTTGTGGAGGAAACTGGAAAATGTATTGATAACCACTTCAAGTGGTTACCAATCAAGTTTTATGCATGATTAACGCTTTTATTGCAACTGCTGTTACTATGTTATAGCTCAACAGTGAATGGATGTATACAAACCCATTTAAACAGAGATAATTCCCCTAGTGGACTTTAAGGGCACGTATGAAAAAATGTGTAGAAGAGTATATTAAGTAGACAATAATTTATTAATTACAAAAAAATCTCATAAAGACATCAAACAAATGACATAGATAAAAAGGAATGCGATTTCATATATTTATAGCTATTGATACCAATGCGCTTGCACCCGACGCGTTTCGGAGTTGTTTTAGCCTCCTTCTTCAGGGGTGGTTGTATGCTTTTAACAAAGATTTCTATATAGGAAATAGTATATACAACATAAACATAGTAAATATATGTATATATCAAGCCATAAACATATAGGTGCAATATTATATTCATTTCGTTTACACTTACATTGGTATGTATAGATATTGGCTACGCATTCCAGAAAGGTTTAAAAACAACGGTGCTGACACATACTGCCCATCAAGCGCGTTTTCCAATCGTGGTATGTAGGACTTTGTTTAGTGTGCCCAAAGTATTCATATAACCTCTGTCGAGATGAAAGTAGTTGGGTATGGATATATAGGGTGGTTTTACTTCCTTATGATGGGAAGAAAGGCCCATCAATCAAGGGCATACAAATATTTTGGATCTGGAATCACACTGAGGCCAAATGCGGGTCCTGTAAGTTGCGAAAATGTATAAATATATGTATAGTGACCAAAAACATGGGTATATTCAGTGGTATGTAAAAAGTTTTTTGATGTATCCTACCTGATAGGCCTACTGTACAGAGTTCGAAAGAGAACACCAACTGGTAATAGGTGTAGACCAGATGGATCTCGGATAACTGGAAAAATCAACATGGAGGAGAAGGGACATATAAAAGTCTCGTTCTGGTACTTCTGTCATTTGTCTTGACAGTTTAAGGTGTACATATAGGTATGTATTTAAGGATTTTATATATGAGATAACAGGGGTTCAACAACTTTGTCCCTGGTTCTCAGTGTTAAATTTGATCAAGTGCTCTTTAAATATTAAACAGGGAAAAGAGGGGGGGGGAAAGGGGGGAAGGGGGAAGGGGGGGGAGGGAAAAGAGGGGGAGAGAGGGAAAGGGGGGAAAAAAAAAAAAAAGAGAAAGGGGGGAAAAGATAAAGAGAGGAGGGGAGGGGGGGTAAGAGGGGGGAAAAAACGGGGGAGGGGAGAGGAAAAGGAATGGGGGGTGGAAAGGGAAAAGGGGGGAAGGAAAAGGAGAAAAGAGGAAAAAGGGGGGGGGGAACAAGGAAGGAGGGAGGGGGGGTACGTAGGAGGACGAAAGGAATCAAGACGGGGGGGGAGCAGAAAACAGGGAAAGTAGCGGGGGGGAAAAGAAAGGGGAAGAAAAGGGGGGGGAAAAAGGTCGCAGAGAAGGGAGGGGTGGAAAAAAAAAAAAAAGGGGGGGGGGAGGGGGGAGGGGGAGGGGGGAAAAAGGAAGGGGAGGGAGAGACATGAGAAGCACGGATGTGATATAAAATTTATGGCTTGTAGTTACAGTGATGCAGATATAAAAGTGTGTATAGGTTCAGTATAGTATCAGAGTTACTCACAGTATGTAGCGGCAGCTCACACCGACAGCGTCCTGCCCACAGCAGATGACGCTCTGTGTGAGCAGTGCCAAAGTATTTCAAGCCCTCCCCACCAATCAGCTGTTGGTGAAATTGCCAACAGCTGATTGTGGATGGTGAAGGAGGGACGGACGCGCTAGAACTGGCCCCCCGGGTGGAGCGAGCGCCGCCAGGTCCCCACAGCGCATGCGCTCGCAGACGCGGTGAGGCGTGACCACGCCCACTACACCCGCCGGCACGTCTGGCTTCCCCGGCGGACTGCGCATGTCCGCCGGGGTCGCAAGATGGAGGACAGTGTCAGCAACACTGTACCTCACACAGCGCCGCCATGAGCCAAAATCGCTCAGGCGGCTTTGTGTGCCGGGCGGATGACAGATCACAAGGTGGAAAAAGTGCAGATAAAAGATGAAGAAGCACTAATATTGTGCATAATGTAGAAGGAATATGTACATATATAGTAGATTAATCACCATTGTACTGGAAAAAACGCTGGTGGGCAGTGTTTATAGGTTAGAATGGTTCCTAATGGAGGGGCATACATTGTAAAACAGTGACTTAAATTAACAAACATATAAAATGCATAACTCAGATAGACATTGTATGGGTAGGATCCAGGAATTCAAATTAGTTATATATACATTCCAGATTATTAGGACCCAAAGTGTCTTAACATAGGGTACGCATATGCATAACAGTAGTTTGATCAGAGTGTCCAAGACATATCATTATAGTACATTAAAAAAGAAAAAATTTAATTTAAGTCACTTGTGATGTAGCTGGGCGCGATGTTGTTGATGGCCTTGTATGTTGTTGTTAGTGTTTTGAATTTTATACGGTGGAGTAGAGGAAGCCAGTGAATGGATTGGCAGAGAGGAGCAGCAGTCACTGATTGCTTCGTAAGGTTTGTTAGTACAGCAGCAGCATTCATAATAGACTGAAGGGGGAAAGCCTTTGTACTGGTAGGCCACTGAGGAGTTGCAGTAGTCAAGGCAGTAAATAACCAAGAAGTCAATAAGTTGTTTTGTGGGGTCGTTAGTCAGGATGGGGCGAATTTTAAAAATGTTGCCAAGGTTAACGCGGCAAGATGTAGGCAGTGATTGGATGTGGGGGCTGTAGGAGAGGTCAGAGTCTAGGATTACACCCAGCACCTTGGCCTTGACGTGCGTGGAGGAACCAATGGTTGTGCTGTTGATCTCAATGTTAAAGTCATGGGAGAGGAATGGGGAGGAGAAAATATTACAAGCTCAGTCTTAGAAAGATTGAGTTTAAGGAAGTGATGTGACATCCATACCGATATGTTGCTATGTAAGTTTGTGATACAAGAGGAGATTGAGGGGGTGAGTTAAGGAGTGGAGACATCTGTGCGTTTTCAGCATAGGGGGTTGTATTGGAAGCCGTGGGAGGTTATCAACTGGCCCACGGAAGAGGTATAGAGAGAGAATAGAAGGGGCCCAAAGACAGAGCCTTAGGGTACCCCAAAAGAAGGAGGAAGAGGAGCGGAGGAGATGGTACTGTATGTGACACTGAAAGTGCGCTGAGATAGGTAGGAGGAGAACTGGTAGCAGAAAGGTCCAAGAGTATGAATATGGTGTACTGGCTGTTGGTTTTAGCCATTAGTAGGTCATTGGTGAGCTTTAGTAGGGCAGTTTCAGTGGAATGTTGTGGGCGAAAGCTAGACTGTCGGAAATTAAGAAGGTTGTTGACAGTGAGGTAGGAGCTCATACAGTTGTGGACAAGGCGTTCAATAAGTTTGGAGGCAAACAGGAGCAGGGAGATGGGTCTTAAGTTATTCAAACAGGTGGCGTCCAGTCAGGGCCGGTGCTAGACTATTTTTCACCCTAGGCAAGACCAGATAATCCTAGCACCAGAACTCCTGCATAACACTAAACTGATGACCTATAAGTTGCTTTGCGTGAGTGCACCCATGAAGCGCAGAAAAACGTCAGTACCCTATATTTTTTCATAGGCAATGCTGTAAAAGCCCCTGCAGGACATCAGGTTAGTGTTACGCAGTAGTTCTGATGCTAGAGTTATTGTTCTCACTCCAGCATGTACGGTGATACATAACATGGGTAGGGCAATCACATGCATTTGTGTGTATGTGTGTGTGTAGGGGAGGGTGGGCTCTAAAATGTTTTGTATTTGTATCTTTAAATGTTTAAAACTTTTTTTATATTTTTATTCTTTATTTTTTTTACATAACTTTTATTGCCATTACATAGGGGACCAATAACCCCCTATGTGATAGCATATAGGTGACAGGTACTCTTTTTGTAGACATTCAGGGTCAATTAGACCCTGGGGGTGCAGCCAGGTGGACAGGAGAAGGTGGGGGGGTTCTTACCTTGAGGGATGTTATCATTTTTTCCAGCTCCCTCCACAAGTCAGGCAGCGGCAGTCAGTGTCACCAGTCACAAAATCAGAAGATGGGAACCTCCTCCAGCTCCTCCCCATGACAAGTCATCTGATCTCTGGGTTCCGCCCCCCTGGGCCCCGATGGGAGAGATGCTGGGTGAGCAGGGCAAGCTGCAGGAGAAGCTTAGCTTTGGGCTCTATCAGGACAAGTGGGATGGCGGCCCCGGCCCAGGCAGATGCCCGGCGTGCGCTCTATGTATCCAGTCCAGACCTGAGTGGACTCATCCCAGCTGTCTCCGTGCACAATGCCGCCTGCCCTGCTCCTGTAGTAGCTGCACATAGCCCAGGGAGGGAGGCAGGCAGAAAGCTGGCAGGGCGGCTGGACACGGCACCGCAGAGATCCCAGGGATGGAGGAGTGAGTGATCACGCTTGCAGAGCCCTGGATGCGCCCTAGGTGGCAGTGTGTCCTAGGCGGCTGCCTAGCTTGCCTAGTGAAAGCACCAGCCCTGGGTCCAGTGAGGGTTTTTTAGTATGGGGTAACCAGTGCATGTTTGAGCAGGAAGGGAAAGGTGCCAGGGGTGAGAGAGAGGTTGGAGGTGTGGGTTAGGGAGTTTAGGATAGAGCAGGAAGGTGGTCACAGTAATTGTGAGGGGACAGGGCCCAGGGGACAGGTGGTAAGGTAGGCTGTGCAAAGGAGTTTGGCAAGTTCCTCAGTGGTAACGGGGCTGAAGGAGGAAGGTATTTAATGCGGTGTTGGACCTGGTGTGTTGGCTTGGGGAGGAAGCTGGGCACTGGATATCTCATCACAAATTGTTGATTTTGTTTTTGAAATGATTGGCAATCTCCTGGGCAGTAAGCAAGTTGGTGGGTGGAGGCAGTGAAGGGATGAAGTAAGGAATTAAGGGTAGAAAACAGTTGACGAGGTTTGGAGGAGAGGCCTTTGATGAGAGAAGTATAGTAGATTTGTTTAGCAGTGTGGAGGAAGAAGTTGTATTTGAGAAGAGCAGATTTGTAGAGGGTGAAGTCTTGCAGGGATTTAGTTTTAAACCACGCTCACTTAAGAGCACGGCTGCATCTCTTGAGACTTCTGGTGTCGTCTGTTTGCCAGGGTTATAGCAGGCAAGGCCTGGCTCTGCATGTAGAAAGAGGAGCGAGTGTGTCTAGGGACGATGACAGTATGTTGTTTTAGACGTAAATGGTCAGGTCTGGGCAGGACAGGGGTGTGATTTTATCATAAAGGCAGTCAGTAGCAGAATGAAGAAGGGAGGGGTTGAGGTGGCGAAGGTTCCTGTGGGTAACTGTTTGCAGGTTGGTGGCATGGGAGGTAGGAGACAGGGAGAGTGTGAAACATGTAAGATTGTGATTGGAGAGATGAAAGGGGGTGTTGAAGAGGTTGCAGGGAGTGCAGAAGTGGGAGAATATGAGGTCCAGAGTGTTGCCATTGTGTTAGGTTAAAAGAGGAGGTTAGGTTGAGTAGTTGAGAAGTGGCTGAGGTGTTAACATTAATTGGAATGTTAAAGTTACCGAGGATGATTGCGGGTACTTCAGAGGAGATAAAGTAGTGTAGCAATGCAGAGAAGTCATGGTAAAGGCTGGGAGGCTGGTAAATTACTGCAATCCTCAGACAAACTGGGGAAAAAAGATGAATGCAGTGCACTTCAAAAGAACAGAAGGAAAGAGAGGGAGGTGTAGGAAGAACCTGGAAAGTGCTTTGTGGGGAGAAGAGAAGTCCAACTCTACCCCCTTTTTGTCCACTGGGTCTGGGTGAGTGAGTCCAGAGGAGGCCACCTTGGGGGAGGGCAGCTGGAGAGGCAGTGTCAGATTCCTTGTGTCAGGTTTCGGTAATAGCAAGTAGATTGGGGTGGGTTGGAGAGGGAAAGGTCATAGACAGAGGCAACGTACCCCTGATGATGTAATTTATGACAAAACGATTGTTGGGATAGTTACGTACACATGCTGCTGCGCCTGCGTGATCGCTGCTTGAAACTCACAAGGAATTTATCTGTTTGATCTGTTGATTGTGATATGGTCATAGTTTGGACTTTTATGTAAGTGTACTGTTTAATAAACCAGATGTTGAGACAGTATCACACTATGTGAATTACTTTTGTCTCCTAAACATTCTGCTATCGAGGCTTCCTAATACTGCATCCTGTGGCCTAAATTTTTGTGAACCTCCTGGTGTATACCATCCACGGCCATAGGAGAGGAACGTCTGGATTTCTTTCTCAGTAAATCAAAGATGCAACCAAGCGCTGTGTGACCTCTCTGAGTAAGAGGGGTCGCTGGCTTTCCGTTAAGCCTCCATTTTTGATTATGGTCATGGATGTCACGCTGTCAGGTGTATGATCGTCATTTCCAAACACTCTTTTCTCCCATGGGACTTTCTTTGATGGAAACCAGCTTTATATGAACTTTTTTGTTTGCACTATTGCACTTTATTCACATGTGATGTAATTTTGCATATGTGTCTTCAAACTTTATTCACAGTTATTATTGTTTATATACAATTGATTGTCTGCATATTAGTATATGCACAAATGCACTTTTATTTTTAGCGCTGCACGCTTTTTACATATATTGTCTGTGCCTGGTGTCTGTGTTATAGTGCACAGCTGCTTATTAAATTTTAGCTCCTAGCGCCTCACCAAAACATGTAACATGTAACTTCAACAACGGTACACATTCATCTCACATGAAATATGGGGAAATGTCCCTGTATCAGTGTAAGAAAGAGATGCCCCCCTCCTTTCAATATGGTCACCAAATCCTCCCCCTTACATCATAGTCCCTAGAGCCCTCCCCCCTTAAATCAGGGTCCCCAAAGTCCCTCCTTGCGTCAGGGTCCTCAGTGTCCCCCTCCTTTCACCAGCGTTCCCAGATTCCCCACCTCACATCAGAGTTCCAAAATTCCCTCTCTCTTTATATCAAGGTCCCCAGAGATCCCACTTCCATCACTGTAGCAGGCAGCTACAGAGCAGACAGATGGAAGCTGGGGCAATGGGACCCAGTAGGTCTTCAGTAGGAAGCTCTGTTCTTCTTCTCCTTTAAATGTCAGACCCTGGGGGTGGGGCAAGCACAAGATTGGTTGCTTGGATGACTATGTTCCCAGCAACCAACTAACCACTAGTACTGACAGGCATTGAGTGGCCGCGGTGGGCGAAGAGTGGATGCTGTCTGGCCTCTCTGATTGCTGCGCTCAGAGTGGTCACGGCAGCAGGGACACTATCTAGTATTTGTGCAGGACTCTCAGGCGGGGGAACACCCACTGTACAGGACTCTTGGGCGGGGGAACACCCACTGTGCAGGACTCTCGAGCGGGGGAACACCCACTGTGCAGGACACTCGGGGTGCAGGAAAGACCCACTGTGCAGGACGCTCGGATGGGGGAACACCCACTGTGCAGGGGCTCGGGGGGGGAACACCCACTGTGCAGAACTCTCGGGCGGGGGAACACCTACTGTGCAGGGGCTCGAGGCGGGGGAATACCCACTGTGCAGGACTCTCGGGGGGGGGGGACACCCACTGTGCAGGGGCTCGGGGAGGGGGAACACCCACTGTGCAGGACGCTCGGGGCGGGGGGAACACCCACTGTGCAGGACACTCGGGGCGGGGAAACACCCACTGTGCAGGACACTCGGGGCGGGGGAACACCCACCCATTACTGTCTCCATTAGCAGAAGCAGGGCACTGAATGCTGTGGCAGCATGCTGATGCGGTGGAGATCTGGCGCCCCCACCACAAAAGACTCCGCCCCGGGCAAGTGCCCCTCCTGCCCCCCCTTGTACCGGCCCTGACCTAACTTCTACAAATCCCATTTCCGGCTCATTGGTTCTTTCCTCTATCACTGTATGAACTGGAAATACATTTTATTTTAATCTGCTTGACTCTAAACAGATTGAATTGTGTGTGTTAAAATAATGTTTATTGCTTTAATCTGGGGTAGGCAACCTTAAAGAAGTGGAGATCTACACGAAACACATGGGAGAAGTCAAAGATCATCGGGTATTGATTCACACCTCCTAATTGCCAAACTACCATGTCGAAATTGCGTGCATTGCACGGCAATCATGGGTTTAAATCAGGTGGAGAGGAGGCAACATATTGCCTCCTCACTACCTGTCAAACACACTTGGATCGCTTTTTAGAGGAGCAACAGTCCCTGCTGCACTTGTGAACGAGCCCTTAGTTGCATTCCACAGCGTTTTGAATCGCAGACAGAGCTGCTGCAAATCTGCCCACGATTCAAACCGCCAGGTGTGAATGACAAATCACATAGCGCATATTTCAGATGCCAATCATTTGAATGGCACCTGAAGCGTGCTCCCTTTGTGGGAAACAGCATCACGTGAAGCTTGTCGCCCAAAAGAAGCTCAGGAGCTTCTTTTGGGTGTCATGCTTCACGCAGTGCAATTTTCTGCGATTGCAGCGCAATTTATCACACAACAATCACAGCAGAACCGCATCAAGTGTTTAGGTGCCATTTAAATAAATAACATCTGAAATGTGCGCTGTGTAATTTGTCATTCACACCCGGGCGTTTTGAAATCGTGGTCAGAATAGTGGAAATCTGCCTGCCATTCAAAACACCCAGGTGTGAATACAGCCCTAGGGCTCATTCACAAGTAAGGTTGGGGGGTGGTAAAACCCTGCGGTGGAGTTTACCGCCCCCAATCCCTACCCCCTTTAGCTGCTGAGGCAGCAGCCAAAGGTGTACACATGTCACAGCAGGAATCAAGCACCCTGTTACTTTTGGTGGGTGCTACCGCCTGCCAGTCGCAACATATTCAAGTAAATGGGGCCTCTCTGCAAGCGCCCCACAACTGCATGCTTCTGCAGGGCCCAGGTGATGAGAAAGCAACACAACACTGTCTGTTTTAGCCCCTTGTTTGCTGTACTGCACAAAGTTGCAGGGTACTTGCAGAGTGGCCTCATTGACTCATTCTGGTCCCAGTTACACCTTGCCACTATAAGTCTTATAGATATTTCAACCTACTATAACATGTCTTCAGGACTTCTACAGAGCCTCTCCCATCCTATGGAACTCTCTACCTTAATCTGTCTGGTTATCTCTTACTCTGACTGCCTTTAGGCAGTCATGGAAAACTCAGCTATTCAGGAAAGCCTATTACGTCTACAGCTAATCTTTTATCACGTCCATCAGCTCATCCCCCACAGTTATAACCTTTTGTACCACTTGCCCCACCCTCTTAGATTGTAAACTCTCATGAGCAGGGCCCTCCTAAGCCTCTTGGATTTTTTGTATTATAGCTGTATGGTCTCCATTTTATATTGTAATGCGCTAGGTAAACTGTTGGCGCTATATAAATCCTATGATAATTAAAACAATGTCCACATATGTGTGATCACAAGCTAAAGTGGAACTATAGGCAAAACTTTTTTTTTTTCATTTTGGATAGAGTAAGGGAGGGTTATAACCCCTGTCAGATTTTTTTTTTTGCCATCTGTGTCCCACTGACGAGATTTGCCTTCATTTCCTGTTCCATAACAGGAAGTGAAAGGAAATCCCTGAAAATTATGGGAATCCTTTGGGGACCTCCAGTTCAACAGAACTAGTGTACCCATTGAAAGTTTTCTCCTCTATTACTTTTCTGGGGACAACCCAAAATGTTTTTTTACTTTCACTTTCAATGATAATGGTAAACAGGACAAATAGAGAGGGAGGATCTCTATAATGGTGGCACAGACAGTTATAATAACTAACAAGCGTTCTAATTCATCTCCACTCTATCCAAGATTAAAAAAAAGTTTTGCCTTTAGTTATGCTTGAACTATATTGTAAATAAGCTCTATTATGTAAAGTGTATTTTTACAATAAATTATGTAATTCTTTCTGCAGTCCTATTGAAGGAAAGTCAAATCTCGGTTTTAATAATTATTTAGCACATCATATTCCACTAAATTATGGAACACATCTTGTGCACATGCAATTTCAACAGAGAGATCTTAAAGTGGATGTAAACCCAATGTCATCCTTTGTAAACTACTGCCATAGGGGTTATCTATAAGGATATACATGCCTCCTGCATGTATCATTACCTGTCAAATGTCTCCCCTCTGTCTGTTATGAGACTGCAGATTCTGTGGGTGGGTCTGTTGTCTGGAGCTCGGTGGGTGCAGTCGTGATGTCAGTAGACTCCCTGCCCACCTCTACACTCCTTGTCAATATGCATTCTCTCCTGTTTATTTCTAACACTGAACTTCTGCTGAACTTCTGCTATGATCTCTAACATCCAGTGAAAAGACAGGAAAGTAACCACATGACTTCAGCATATCAAATCATGGTGAGGTGTGGAACAGCCAATCCTTGCAGAGCTGCTGAAGAAAGGAGTGGGGGAGGGAATTAAAAAATAATGCCTGTGTCTTAGGCTAGTGCACAAGATGTAAATCTCCTGTCACTCACAGCAAGGGGGAGTATTGGACAAAGTTTGTCTCAGTTTGTCAAGATTTATCTCACTGAACAATAAAAGAGGATTGCTCAGAGATGGACTAACTCTGTGTGGCAAGACTGGGCTCAAATGATAGGAAATATTATACTCTACAGTATGATATAAAAAAAAATTCGGGTTTACATCCACTTTAAGTATTTATAGTCAATACAACAGACTGTTGAGTTTGTGCAAAGTTGGGGTCCCCTAGAGTGATGTTATTTAAAATATCTTTAATATTACAAACACATTGGTTATATCTATTTAACAAGGAACACATTACAAACTGCTTAGCCGCAGGAATATTTAGTAAATTATGGAGGTGTTGTAATGACACATCATTTATAAACTGCTCTTTTCTGCAAGAGGACCAATTTACACTGTTGTGTTTTAATGTACACATTGCAAAGCACTAAAGCAGGTCTCCATCTTCCCCATAATAAAATAGTGTCTGTTTTCATCTCAGTACTGCATTGCAGTGGGTTTTTAAAAATATGACATGTCCATTTCAGAGGCCCGTAGATGTCATTGGAAGCATAAAAAAACACATAGCATGCGCTTTGATGTGTTGGCAACATGTATTAACAGTCTTTGATCAATGACTGGTAACCCTATCCACACCAGTTCTAAATTAAAAAATGCATTGAAAATGTGCATCAAATTGCATGTCAACCCACAAAAGAAAGTTGATGTATGATTATCCACTTGGCTAACACTACAAAAAATGCACATCTACTCACACACAAATGTAGCACCCGCTAGGTATGTAGGTGCTAGAGTAGGATTTTTGTAGGTTAGGTAAATTTAGGCAGGTCTGGCTGGCAGCTAGGCCTGTTTGTTTTGATTTGGTCTGGGCTGGGAGTGGCTCAAGGTAGCAGCTGGTGACTCACAGGCAGCATCACTGGGACCTCCCTATTCTTTCCAGAAGGTTCTGCAAAGAGAGAAGGAGAGGATGGGTGGAGCTACCTGGGGTATTCTGAGGAGCCTGATCAATCCCCAGCCTGGGTCTCGGGTGCGCATGGGGCCCTTCAAGAAACTGTGAAGGTGTTCTGGACAGGAAGCACAGGAGGAGCAAGAGAGGTCAGCAGGGGAGAGCATTGCCGGGCAAATCTCCAAGGAAAGGAACAACTGGTCACAGCCAGGAGGGCTGGTAAGTGACATGCACAGTCAGGAGGACTCAGGAAGTACGCCTGAGAGGACTGGGAGCATACATTCTGGAATGGGTGCAGAGCCAGCAGAGTGGGCTGTGGTATCTTGGGCATTGGAGAAGGGCAGCTGCAGCCAGGAGGGCTGGCAGGGCCTGAAGATGGGTTACTGGGCTTACTAACCGAAGTTAGGGCAGCTAGCACCAGGAACTTTCAATTGCTATACTAGAGGGACCCTCGGTCCCTGCCTGCAAAAGGCAATTGCTAAGGCCTGGCTGAGCCAGTGTCAGGTCTAACCACTTTGCGCTAGCTGTACCTGAAGATTAGAGAGGAAGCAATGTACAGGAGGAGAAAGGAGTGAACATTAGAGAGGAAGCAATGTACAGGAGGAGTGAACATTAGAGAGGAAGCGATGTACAGGAGGAGAGAGGAAGCAATGTACAGGAGGAGAGAGGAGTGAACATTAGAGAGGAAGCGATGTGCAGGAGGAGAAATGGAGTGTATATACCAGTGAGTATATAGTTGTCCCAAGTTCTGCAAAATTCCATTGGGCATCCCATACTTCCTATACCCCATCCAAGTTCAAATCGCTCAATAAAACATAAAAACAAGCACATGGACTGTTTTCTGTCTTGGAGTGTCTGAGAGGTGATCGCTGGGCTGGGCAGGGTGATAGGTGGGCCACATCACTTACCAACCCCTATGGAGATACCACTACACAACTGTTTAGAAACAGTGTGTTAGAAAATCTGTATTTAGCTCTATAGAACAGACAGTGCACAGTCCACATGGGCTTTGCTGCTTTACTGCAAACAGGAAACAGGAACTTTATTCAGGTTAAAGACGTAGAGCATATTATAGATGCAGCTATACACTTATAAACATTGAGATCTACTGGTTGAAGTATATATTAATACTAAATACTGATGTACAGTAGTTGTTGCACAAAAATACAATTCTCTATTCAAACACAGTGACTGGTACTAAGGGATTTAAAACACACTTGCAGCTACTGTAGCAGCTGAGAGTGTGTTTACTACTGTCAAGCGAACTCTTGGCTTTCTGTTAGAAGCAATTTTGTTGCTTCTGTTAGAAGCAATAAAGCTGCCTGATTACTTACACAACACCTGCCCAACTACCCCTGCATGTATCGTGAGTTATTATCCCCCTATGTCATCATAGCGCCCAACTGTCCCTGATTTCAAGGGACTGTCTGTCATTCGGAACAATGTCCCCCTCTCCCTCTTTCCTCCTCATTTGTCCCTCATTTTGGTCTGATCTACATAGTTGTAAATAAATCTATCAAAAGGTGTTTTCCGGTGCTAAACCTTTCATCCAATTTCTAAATTGCTGCATTTGTAAATTTCAAAAACCAGTATAAAGGAACAGGACTGGTAAATGAAAGCACTTTTGGGTTTAACTAATAATTTTTTTTGTATAATTCTTCATTAAAGGGGTGTGGCAGGGTGTGTGTCTTATGCCTTCATACTGTTGCTATTAGGTGTCCCTCATTCCCATCTCAAAAAGTTGGGAGGTAGGACCTAAGTGAAAGAAAAAAGTAGAAATAAAAAAAAAAGGTTTAAAAAAAATTGCAGAAAAAAGTAACAATGAAAGTAACATATACATTGTAATACATTGTTTGTATAATTGTGCATTAAAAAACACATACATCTGAGAAATATGAGCGGCCATAGATGGACAGATCATGTGGACGAACTGTGAGAGCTGCTGTTCCTCATCCACCTGGTATTCCAGATTGTTAAGGTGTTGTGTTTAGCACAAACGCCTTGAAAGGGTGGTTTCATTACCCTATGTAATACAGGGGAGGTAAATCTATGAATGCTTGCTAGAGATATTACCAGCATAGGTAAATCTTTTCAGCTGACCCAATTTTGAAAATAGTTCTTAAAATGGTTGTACACCCCTACATATACCCAGTGAAGTGACTAACTTCATATGATGCACAGAGATTAAACAAATCCTCCTACATGAGTTGTACCTGTTTATCTGCGGCCATTTGTCCTCTACAGCCTTGTAAAACTCAGTGAGAAGAGCTCTGAAAGTTGATTGGAGGGAAGGGTCACACACCCCTCCTCACAGCATACAGAAACAATTCAGAGCCGAAGATATGAATCACAGGCTGTGTGCTGGAGCTCCTCCGTCCAACGCCTTTTTATCTCTTGGTGTGAGAAGTGACTCATACTGATAACAGAGGAAAGGGGCAGCTGAGAGAAATCACATTCTGTCTTTGGATAGATACACATACATAGTATAGAAGGATAAGCTTTGTTCTTATTTCATGTCTAAGATTTACAACCACTTTAAGGCATTCAATAACATGCAATCAATGTTATTATTTAATAAACTCTGGCATCACTAACACAACATGGCCAGATCTAGGGGGGTGCTGATTTCAGTTGTGCCCCCCCCCCCCCCCCAAAAAAGCCCTTGTCCACAACCCCCCATTACACCCCGGATGCTGTGCCCAGCCGCTGAGCTCCTTCTCCCATCCTTGCACTGCACACAGTCTGGGCACAGCAGCAAGAACTCCTGCTCCCCATATAGCACATAGCTAAAATCATACCCCCTGTGCTTATGGCAATGAATGGGATGGAAAAATGAACTTGCTGCCCCTACCGGTACAACCACCTAAGTTGAATGTAAATGCAAGTGTTAAATAAGAAAAGGTAGGTGTGGTGCTGTTCTAGGGTACAATAATTGCATGTCCCTATGTGACACTCTGTGTATCCCTATATTATACTCCCACTAAAAATAATAAAAATCAGAGTTTAAAGTGTCAAATACTTAGTGCATGAGTGAGTGTGTTGTAATCAAAAAACTACTAAAGTGACAGGTGCTCTTCAAAACCATGCCTTAGTGATACTCATATATATCAAAACATTATTTTCATGCAAAATATAAATATATATATAAGCTGTGATCATAAATAGTCCATAATTCATTTCAAAATGTTTTAAAAAAAGGTAAAATATATAAAAATTAAAAATGAAAAAGTGACAGGTGCTCTTCAAATCTGTGCTCTGTGCTCCTTATAGATCCCCTATACGTATTGCGCTCACCCGAACCACTCACCCCACAAAGGGGTATCTCGCTTTCGCAGTATGTGCCACTGTGCAGCAATCATCAGATCTTCATCTGCTGTGTCAGCTATATCTTTCCATGCTTGCGGTATTAGTTGTATCTTTCTTCTTTAGTTCTCCCTCTACATCTCCCACATATAGGAAAGAGACATCTCCATAGTATGATTATGTTTCAAATTACATTTATTGTTACATAAAAGTGGAAACGTACTCACATTGATTCAAATGCATATAAGCCTTTAAAAAACACAGGAAGCCGGGAAAATTTGCGCTCCATGGCCCGAAAACCAGAAGTAATGCAAAGACACTAGATGCTCGGCCCTACGTGTTTTGTCATCAAGACATCATCTGGAGCAGCGCCATCTTGCTACACCATCCAGTTTAAATAGCATGTGGTGATCCCTGATTGTTAGTCATATGACCATGGCCATTTTTGGTTAGTCCGTCGATAAATGAATATGGGCGCCATCTATTATGTTATTATCCTTTCTGTTATATTAACTCTCATGCCCATATTAACTTATAATCCCAAACAGCCCATTTGGTAACTGATTACAATATCTGTTGTCTGGCCGTTTACAGTTTATAATAACAAAAGTGTTAATGTTCATGTATTTGTATAAATTATTCCTGCGCTACCTTGGAAAACAGTGGTGCACATGGACAGCTGCAAACACTGAGTGGGATCAAATAAAGCCCATGCGTAGTGTAAAAAATATAAATCAAAAGTGCTGCTCTGGTCCAGTAAAATGTAACTATGTGATAGTGTGAACTGGGAGTAAAGGCTAATTTGCCTAAAAAGAGGGGGGAGGGGAAAGGATTTTCCCCAGGGACTTTTAAGGTGCTGTTTAAATCAACAATATAATCAAAAATTCAAAGAATCTGTACAATCATATTAAATAAAAATTACTGTTTTATTAAATCATGATTAAAATATCAATGCCTCACATAGAGAATGAGACATAGTTATAAAAACAATTTAACATAGGCAGTTTTACCCAAATTTATTCACATTAAACAGTGCAACATAAAGCAACTACTTAAAGGTGCCATGACAATCTGCCGCTCGACATGTTTCGCTCTAATACGAGCTTCTTCAGGAGTTTAAAGGCAATGATTGTGGTGGACTCAGGCTGTAGTGCACCAATACGACATAAATACTTCAATAGAATGACAAACTGCTGCTGATTTCAAACCGGGGGGTTCTCATATATGAGGGACATCGCTGCCATAGTATGACCACAGGGGAACATAAAGTTTTAAAACGGCCCTTTAATAGAACCAATCGTGGATCTTTGCCTAGAGCATAAAAGTCTCACGGCATATATACATTATGTAGATAGGGATGGCACCATGGTCTGGTAAACTAGTCACTGATGACTGCACAGAGTGATAGTGCAGGGGAAACGGTCACCGTTAAAACTGTTTTCTTAAAGACAGTAATCCGGCACATAGGCTTGAGAGAGCTTCAAGCTGCCTCTGTGAAACAGCGCCGGTCGCAGAACAGCGCGACCGGCACTGTTTCACAGAGGCAGCTTGAAGCTCTCTCAAGCCTATGTGCCGGATTACTGTCTTTAAGAAAACAGTTTTAACGGTGACCGTTTCCCCTGCACTATCACTCTGTGCAGTCATCAGTGACTAGTTTACCAGACCATGGTGCCATCCCTATCTACATAATGTATATATGCCGTGAGACTTTTATGCTCTAGGCAAAGATCCACGATTGGTTCTATTAAAGGGCCGTTTTAAAACTTTATGTTCCCCTGTGGTCATACTATGGCAGCGATGTCCCTCATATATGAGAACCCCCCGGTTTGAAATCAGCAGCAGTTTGTCATTCTATTGAAGTATTTATGTCGTATTGGTGCACTACAGCCTGAGTCCACCACAATCATTGCCTTTAAACTCCTGAAGAAGCTCGTATTAGAGCGAAACATGTCGAGCGGCAGATTGTCATGGCACCTTTAAGTAGTTGCTTTATGTTGCACTGTTTAATGTGAATGAATTTGGGTAAAACTGCCTATGTTAAATTGTTTTTATAACTATGTCTCATTCTCTATGTGAGGCATTGATATTTTAATCATGATTTAATAAAACAGTAATTTTTATTTAATATGATTGTACAGATTCTTTGAATTTTTGATTATATTGTTGATTTAAACAGCACCTTAAAAGTCCCTGGGGAAAATCCTTTCCCCTCCCCCCTCTTTTTAGGCAAATTAGCCTTTACTCCCAGTTCATATTTAACTATGGGATGTGGTGCTTTCAGTTGACTATCTCTGTCCTTCCTATATCTTATATGTGATAGTGTGCGGTAAGACAAAATATGAAGAAAAAATGTAAAGAAAAAATTGGAGGGGTGTACGGGTAGTATGTCTGTCTGCACAGTATCCTGTGAAAAAAATCAAGTGATGTAAAAGGGTGAATATCTATCCTGTATCGGTGCAGTGTGTGCAGGGAACCAATAGGTATAATCCTCTTGCACACCTAGTGCTAATAAAGCTTGTGCAGATGAACCTTAAAGTGCTATAGTGTCACTGTGCAACCCGTATCACTAAAATGTAATCGTAAAACATGTGCAACAAATAATAAATATCACAGAAATAACATATGCAAAAAATAAAAATAAAATATATGGATAAAAAGAGTGCAAATTCTGCAAGGTGAATATAAATGGACACAAAGTGAAAAACTATACAGAATAAATATTGTGCAAAAAACTGTGCAAAAAACGCATCAGTGCAACATAGGTGTGTGGCATCACTCTATATGACCCAAGTAGAAAATGCCACTAGAAATAAAGCTGCGTGAAGTCCAGACCAAATTATTTTGCAAGTACAATGAAGCATATGTGCCAGTGCAGACTCAAAGGAGATATTCAGTGATCCTTTTAAAATCCAAATGTGCAACAAATAATCGGTGGGGTGCCGAAAGAGAGAGGGTGTTTATCCTCTTCGTGCTCAAACATACGCAGATAGGTAGTGGCCCCTTACCTTGCGGCAATGGGACAACCGCATAGAGTGTAAATGGAGGAGATGGTCTCTCTTTGGGGTCCCCGGGGCCAGAGCCGATGGTCCCTGCGCTTTAATCCCTCAGTACCAGCATCAACAATAGCAGAGTCAGCATATGGAGGAACAAAAAAAGGGGGTGCCAGATAGTGTAGTATTTTGAGCAAGATGATACTTTTATTCAAGTCAACAGCATGTACTCACATGGAGCAGATGTACATCACATGTATATCCTACGAGCGGCGAGCTCGTCAAACCCGATCTGTGTCAGTGCCTATCCCGTCCCTACGCGTGGCCACAGAGTATCACAGAGTGTGTCACCGGCGTCCATGGTACCATGGTGACACACTGCTGATTTGAATAAAAGTATCATCTTGCTGAAAATACTACACTATCTGGCACCCCCTTTTTTTGTTCCTCCATATGCTGACTCTGCTATTGTTGATGCTGGTACTGAGGGATTAAAGCGCAGGGACCATCGGCTCTGGCCCCGGGGACCCCAAAGAGAGACCATCTCCTCCATTTACACTCTATGCGGTTGTCCCATTGCCGCAAGGTAAGGGGCCACTACCTATCTGCGTGTGTTTGAGCACGAAGAGGATAAACACCCTCTCTCTTTCGGCACCCCACCGATTATTTGTTGCACATTTGGATTTTAAAAGGATCACTGAATATCTCCTTTGAGTCTGCACTGGCACATATGCTTCATTGTACTTGCAAAATAATTTGGTCTGGACTTCACGTAGCTTTATTTCTAGTGGCATTTTCTACTTGGGTCATATAGAGTGATGCCACACACCTATGTTGCACTGATGCGTTTTTTGCACAGTTTTTTGCACAATATTTATTCTGTATAGTTTTTCACTTTGTGTCCATTTATATTCACCTTGCAGAATTTGCACTCTTTTTATCCATATATTTTATTTTTATTTTTTGCATATGTTATTTCTGTGATATTTATTATTTGTTGCACATGTTTTACGATTACATTTTAGTGATACGGGTTGCACAGTGACACTATAGCACTTTAAGGTTCATCTGCACAAGCTTTATTAGCACTAGGTGTGCAAGAGGATTATACCTATTGGTTCCCTGCACACACTGCACCGATACAGGATAGATATTCACCCTTTTACATCGCTTGATTTTTTTCACAGGATACTGTGCAGACAGACATACTACCCATACACCCCTCCAATTTTTTCTTTACATTTTTTCTTCATATTTTGTCTTACCGCACACTATCACATAGTTACATTTTACTGGACCAGCGCAGCACTTTTGATTTATAATGTTCATGTATTGAGGCAGATTGTCTTCCAAATATCTGATAAATAATGGTCATGGGGATGCCGCATGCTATAACAATGCTGCATACAAATACAAAAACGGTTATACTTATTTTAGAATAAAGATATCAAATTTTAAGTGTGTTAACCCCTTGAGAATTTAATAAATATGATGTAAATCATGATGTTATTGTAATTTAAAATATATATATAACAAATAATTTTAAAAATACATTAAAAATACATAAACAAATTGTTATGTGTATAAAGGCGGTTAGTCAATGACTAAATGTATTCGAAGGTATATATTGTTCATCATACCGTGGTAGTGTCCTACATTCCATACCGTATATGCCTATGAGTCTAGTTGTATACCAACCTTCACATAAAAATTAGGATGCATGATAATGGAATGAACAGTGTGGATATGGACCCTACTCCATTGTTATACCCACACTGTGAGTAGGAGGACATATGGAATTAATTTTTTTTTTAAATCAAGAACTTAATCAAAAACTGGTGAGGAAGCAATTAAGGTCTAAATCTATGTTTAATCCATTAGGTTGGAGAGCATTGAGTAGAAAAATCCATTTCTTTTCATTTTGTGATATTTTTATCTTTTTGTTGTCTCCTCTCCAGTGTCCCTTAATTTTGTCTATGGCATAAAATATCAGACCTGATAGGTCTCTGTTGTGGTACTCTCTGAAGTGTCTAGATACACAATGTTTTAGGAAGCCCGTCTTTATATTGTTTATGTGCTCCCGAATTCTGACGAATAAGGGCCTCGTGGTTCTTCCCACATACTGTTTTTGGCAAGGGCATTCGATAACATATGTAACATGTGTGCTGCTGTTATTAGTTCCCTAATATTGTATTCTCTTCCTGTTGTGATGAACTTAAAAGACTCATTTTTTCGTCTGGTCTTCTTGCTGGTTTTGCATGGGAGGCATTTGCCACATTTATAAAGACCCTTTTAGTTCTTTAAATATTTAAATTTGTCTGGGGGGATCGAGTGCATTGTGGACTAATCTGTTTCTCACGGAAGGGGCTCTTCTATAAAGGAAGGTTGGTTTGTTCGGTAAAATACTTTTTAAAGTTGTGTCAGATTGTAGGATTGACCAGTGTTTCTTTAAAACCTTTACTGATTTGTGTTGCCTATTGTAACCAGTAAGGAAGGCCACTTCGATATGCTGGTTTTTCTTCTTGTATTTTTTGCCTTCTATCATGATGTTTCTGTCCATTAATCTGACCTTTTCTTTCAGGGTTTCCAGACTTTTTCTTTTGTACCCTTTCTCCACAAATCTGTCAATAAGTATATTGGATTGGTTCTCATAGTCTTGGAGGTTACTGCAATTCTGATATATACGCATCAGTTGTCCTTTTTGGTATATTTCCTACCCATTTAGGGCGGTGGCAACTATTGGTTGGGATATACCCGTTGCGGTCCGTTTTTTTAAAAAACGTTTTACTGTGCATCTCTCCATTTTCTTTCAAAATTTGTAGATTTAGATAGTCGATGATTTGTTTGCTCCAACCTCCTGTAAATGAGATGCCGTAAATATTTTGGTTTATTTCATGCAAAAATTCCTTCAACTCTTCCTCTGTGCCCCTCCATTTTATTATTATGTTGTCCATATACCTCCTATATAGTTTTAGATTAGTTCTTCTGAATCCATATATTTGTTCCTCTTCCCATCTATTAAGAAATAGATTTGCTACACTAGGGGCATATTTAGTGCCCATCGCCACTCCTTTTGTTTGAGTATAATGCTCTCCCTTGTACCAAAAGTAATTATGGCTCATAGCCATCCTTAATCTTTCCAAAATGTAATTAATTTGGTCTTGTTGTAAATTTGTTTGAGTTTGTAATGCCCATTCGGCACTGCTTACGCCAACTTCCTGTATGATATTTGTGTATAGGGAATTCACGTCAATTGTGACTAAAATATCTTCTTCTTCCTGTCATGACCTTGCAGTAATACATTCATGACCTGTCTGTCTCTTACCTGGTCTGTGTATCAGCCTTGGGGCTTGTACTTTCACACCTGCGTGCTTAAGTAATCTTCCCTCTGTGTGGTTCCACCCTAGCCTCAACAGGAACCACTATTTAACACCGTATTCTCCAAGCCTGACTTGCCGTGCAATATTGTGTGTTTCGTTTCCTGTTTGCCGTGTGCTCTAAGTTTGTCTCTGTCTCTGTTACCGTTCTTGGCGTGTTCCTGACTATCCCTGTCTGCTTGTGACCCTGACCTTTGGCGCGTTCTCGACTATCCCTGTTTGCCTGTGACCCTGACTTTTGGCGTGTTCTCTGTTATCCTTGTCTGCTAGTCGCCCCGACATTTGGCTACCTCCTTACTATCCCTTGCTGTCCTGGGCTACTGTTTCCTCTCCATCCTCCTGTAGCCTACCGTGAGCGTGAGCGTGAGCTGGGAGACCCTGGGGGCCGTGACCTGGAGCTAGTTGCAGCCCAGTCCATCCTCACCACTAGAGGCTCTGGTGAACAACTGCTGGCTCTTAGACTCCACGCCCTGGGGAATCTATGCTCTAACTCACTGTGGAATCCGTGTTGGGCTCCAGGGGACCTGCCTTCCTGAACCACCCCGAGTTCCATCCGCAGCAGTCAGCCTTAGGGTCCACTATCATAGCGGTGCACTCCTGACCCCAAGGGGTGCATCTGTCACCTGGATACAAGTGACCTGACAGTTTGCACGGCCAGGCAGGCTTGGAGAATACGGTGTTAAATAGTGGTTCCTGTTGAGGCTAGGGTGGAGCCACACAGAGGGAAGATTACTTAAGCATGCAGGTGAGAGAGTACAAGTCCCAAGGCTGATACACAGACCAGGTAAGAGACAGACAGGTCATGAATATATTACTGCAAGGTCATGACACTTCCACTTTGAAAGTTCTTAGTTCTGAAATTAGTTGTCTACTATCTTTCAAGTAGGATTTTCCTTCAGATACCAACGGTTGCAAAAATGTGTCTAAATATTCCCCCAGTGGTTCGGGTGAGTGCAATACCAATAGGGGATCCATAAGGAGCACAGATTTGAAGAGCACCTGTCACTTTTTAAATTTTTAATTTTTTTACCTTTTTTTAATTTTGAAATTAAGAGAAGAGTTCCTAAAAGGTGCTAGATTACCCCAAGTAATAGAGAACAAGCTATCTGCCTTAGAAAAACCCATAAAAGAAGAAGAGATTAATACAGCTTTAAAAAAGACTCGGCAGCGGGAAAAAGCCCAGTCCCAGATGGGTTCACGACCTATTATTTAAAAAATTTTAGGAAATTTTATTACCAAAACTATGTTCATATATGAACAGACTTGGAACAAATTATGAGCCTCAGTAATTATTATGAGGCCTCAATTACAATTATTTCAAAGGAGGGAAAAGATAGTACTTTATGCTCGGGTTACAGACCAATATCCCTGTTGAATGCAGACACAAAATTATTTGCAAAAGTATTAGCCACAAGGATGACAGATCTGGTGACCGATTTGGTGCACGCAGACCAAGTGGGGTTCATCCCTGGCAGAGAAGGAAGTGACAATGGGGTGAGAACATTGCTCTTGCCTCAGAAAATCAGAGAGGGAAATGCCCCAGGTCTACTCCTGTCGATAGATGCAGAAAAAGCATTTGACAGGGTGGACTGGGGATTTATGTTGAACACCCTGGAAGCCATGGGAATAGGTCCAACGATGGTCCAATGGATCAAAGTACTATATAAACATCCTACTGCAATTGTAAAGGTCAACGGGGCTTCATCTTCCCCTTCTAAATGTTCAAAGAAATGAGACAGTGGTGCCCCCTATCACCGCTATTATTTGTGCTATCACTAGAACCCCTTCTGGCAACGATTAGGAACAACCCAGACATAGGAGGGATCAAGATGAGGAGCATAAAATAGCAGCTTACGCTGTTGATGTACTGTTTTACATTTCTAACCCAAGGATTACAATGCCCAACTTAATGAAGATACTGAAATATTATGGAGAACTATCAAACTTAAAAATAAATCATTCAAAATCAGAGATTTTAAACATACTGTAAATGTAAACGGGAAGAACGGTGTCTATAACAAGAATTCCAATTTACATGTAAGACAAAATTAAAATTTTTAGGAATAAGATTAACATCATCCCCAGGGAAAATATAATAGGTAAACTATATCCCACTAGTAAATGAAATAAAATCGGAAATAAGAAAAATAGCAACAAGGTCCCTCTTATGGATAGGACGAATAAACATTATAAAGATGGTAATAGTACCGAAAGTTATGTACAAATTTGTACAAATTTCAAATGTTGCCTATCTCTCTACCTCAGACATATTTTAAAGCATTAAAAAACATAATAACTAAGTTAATTTGACAGAATAGGAAACCGAGAATTTCATTCTCGGTATTAAGGAAAGATAGGCGGACTAAAGCTACCAGTCTTTAAAAAATATTATAATGATGTGTTAATATCACGAGTAATGGAGTGGGTAAGGGAGAAAAATTAAAAAAATATGGGTCCAAATTGAGAATATAATGAGTGACACATGGTTGGGTAGAATTATATGGATTCCACCTCAATTCAGAGCACTGAGTGAGAATACACATATAAAGACACGAAATGTACCGTATTTATCGGCGTATAACACGCACTTTTTTCCCCTTAAAATCAGGGGAAAATCATGGGTGCGTGTTATACGCCGATCCCCACCGATCTCTGCTGATTGTGAGCAGAGCGATTGCTGCCGAGATACACATAGCCGAGTGTACTCGGCTCTTCTCGGCTCCGCTCACAGTCACGCCCAATCCCGCCATTGGACCTGTGTTATGTCCTGTAACGAGCCCCTTGCTCGCTCAGTTTCCACTCTCCTGACACTCCTCTGCAGCTATTGAATCAGATTGCAGATCGCACCATCTGATTGCTCGGTCATCCAATGCTCCGGGATTAGAATTACAGCTATGTGCCGTTCTAACCCAGTTGTGATAGCTCAGAACAAACACCAGGCAGGCTGTATGTAAGTTCAACCAGGAATTTATCTTTATTGACAAAATACAGGCTTTTATACACTCAAAGTGTAGGTGCAGACCTCCTGCTCATATTACTCTAACAATACAGCTGTAACCTAATTAACCTAATTAACATGAGCTAATTAACTAATCCCTTTAGACAGCCTAGATGACTCAGACATGACCGTTAGGCCAGACTGGCCGTCTTGTAGTTCAGAAAATCCAATCAACATTAGCACAATCAACATAGACTCTTCTTCACACAATAGCAGAGTTAATTAACACAAATAACAATGGGGATCTAATGACTCTTAGATCCCATAGTAGACTTATTTACAATACACATTTTCAGCAGACAATAGACAGACGGGTGTTGGAATTTACATCAGCCGCTCCTAACAGTATCTGTCCCAGCATTATGAATCAGCCACTATTCCAATATGGCAAATCCAGGGTCCCCAGGCATACAGCTCACAAAGAGCACCGTTCTCCCAAATGCAAGGGCCCCCGATCGATCGGCAAGAGGCTTGCATACAGTCCCCTCCAAAAGTCTCTTTCCTGGCTAGGTCTGTCACATGTCCATCATAGGGCGGGACTGGGCGTGACTGTGTACAGAGCTGAGAAGAGCCGAGTACACTCAGCTATGTGTATTTCGGCTCCGCCCAGTCCCTGCGATCTTGGCGGCCCTTGTTCCGCTCCGCTCAGTCCCTGCGATCTCGGTGGCACCAATTTTAAATGCATCCAAGGCTGCAATGACAAGGCTGCACTGGACACTGGGGGCAAGGCTGCACTGGACACTGGGGGCAAGGCTGCACTGGACACTGGGGGCAAGGCTGCACAGGACACTGGGGGCAAGGCTGCACTGGACACTGGGGGCAAGGCTGCATTGGGGCAAGGCTGCACTGACAAGACTGCAATGGACACTGGGGCAAGGCTGCACTGACAAGACTGCAATGGACACTGGGGCAAGGCTGCGCTGACAAGGCTACAATGGACACTGGGGCAAGGCTGCACTAACAAGGCTTCAATGACACTGACAAGGCTGCAGATGGACAGTGATGAGGCTGCATTGATGGGCATTTAAATGTAAGTTTTTTTTTTCTTAAACTTCCCTCCTAAGTTTTTTTCCTTAACTTGGGGTGCGTGTTATATGCCGGCGCATGTTATACGATAAATACGGTACTTAGAATTTGGGATCTAATACATAAACAAGGTAAATGGAAATATAACTCACCACTAATCTCACTGAAAGAAACAAATTATTTCACACCAGGAAATAGGAAATTATTTGAAGCATGGATAAAAAACGAAAAGGCACAATTAAAGGACATAATAGAAAAGGTCAAAATATGCACTTTTCAAGAATTAAAACACAAAACAGATTTGATGGTGATTATTGAATGGCTGTACCTCCAGTTGAAGCATTTTGTTATAACTTTGCCACAACCAATAAGATCAGTGGAAGACCTAAGGCCTCTAGAGCGGCTATGTATAGCACCAAATACAAGAAATGGTATACCACGGATCTATAAAATCTTAATGGCAATGGAGGGGCTGGAGGTCCCGCCATACATAAAAAAATGGGAAAAAGAATTGGGAACATGAGGGAATAAACAAAAATTAGAAAAAATATTGAGATTGGTACATAGCTCCGCAGTAGATACTAATACAGCTGAGATTAACTACAAATGCCTTACAAGGTGGTACATAACCCCAGACAACGCACGCAAATACAAAACAGGGAAATTACCACATAAAGTAGTGGGAACAATGGCCCACATATGGTGGGACTGCCCAAAAATAAAAAGTTACTGGAAAGAGATTTTACATTTAATAAAAGAGATTTTTAATAGAGAAATATTAGAGGAACCTTGGACGTGCTTATTTCATGGGGTAGAAAGTTCAATAAAACATTACAAAGTCATACATGATATGATATGATATGATATGATCATATGATAAATGCCTGATACCAAGACATTGGCAAGAAATAGAAAGTCCCGCAGTAAAGACGTGGATTGGAAGGGTAGAAGAGACATACAATGAGATATTGTGGAGAGGAGGGAATGAAGGGAATGGTAAATAGATGGAAAGATTGGAAGGTGTTGAAGAAGACAGCGAGATATGTGGATGTTTTGGGAGGATAAGATAAAGCAAACCCGGAGAACTGGGAGAAATGGGGAAAACTAGATAAGGGATTAGGTTGGAGGAGTGGGATTGGATGGGGATCATGCGCAGGTGGTGTGCCAGGTGTGCCTGGGCACACCCTTATCTCTATGTGCAGTGCTGATTCCCCCTACTGAATGGGCTTCCCCTGCATTGGCCCCCAGCCCCGCAGTGCTGCTGGCTTCCGTCCTCTCCTCCCCCCCAGCTGCTGCGGGGTATGTTTCCGAAAGTAGAGTGGAGGAAGAGGCTAGTAAATATTTCATTTACCAGTGCCTTCCTTTTTTAAATGAACACAGTGAACACACTCAATCACTGTGTTCAATCATAACTGAAGCATAGTAAACTGTGTTCACTATGCTTCAGTTTGTGAATGAACAGGAAACCACTCAGCACAGAGCGCTTCCTATTCATTCACTGTCCAGTGCAGCTGAGGCTGCAGAAAAAGGCATGTGTGTTTGAGCTTTGGGGTGCACACCCTAATGCAAATGGCTGCGCACACCTATGATGGGGATGGACTGTGGGGGGGAGCAGGTAGGACTTAAGGGGGGATTTATTTGTACTTATTAAATGTAATCATGTCTGAATTTTGGAGTTTTTGTACTTTGAAATAATGAAAATAAATAATAATAAAACAAAGAAGTGACTCATACTGATAACAGAGGAAAGAGGCAGCTGAGAGAAATCACATTCTGTCTTTGGATAGATACATGTACATAGTATAGAAGTATGTGTTTTGTTCATATTTTATGTCTGAGATTTACAACCACTTTAAGGCATTCAAAACTGCAACCCACTAGACAGTGTAGATTGTGACTGTTTGTAAGGGAATCTAATTTCAGCAATGTGCTGTGTGGGGAGAAGGAGCTTTTGCTACCTGTGCTGTGGGCAGGGCAGGGATGGGAGAAAGAGCTCTGTTGAGTGTCCTGCCAGCGTCGACCCCTGTCCTCTGCCCCACCAGTGATGACCCCTGTCCTCTACCCTGCTGAGCCCTGTTATCAACTCAGCTGACCCTTATCCTCAGCTCTGCTGACCCCTGTATGCTGCCCTGCTGACCTCCTATCCTCTGCCCTGCTGATGTCTGTACGCTGCCCTGATGACCCCTATCCTCAGCTCTGCTGACACCTGTACACTGCCCTGCTGACCCTTGTCCTCTACCCTCCTGACCCATGTCCTCTGCCCTATTGACCCCCTAGACACTGTTTTCCAATTTCTGTACACTCCCCTGCTGACCTCTCATCCTTTGCCCTGCTGACCCCCTGTATACTGCCATGCTTACAAACTGTACACTGCATTTCTGATACCCTGTACACTGCTCTACAAATAAATAGCCCCTGTACACTGCCCTACTGAGTTCTGTACATTGTCCTACAAACTAATGTACCTGTACACTACCCTAGATTTGAATAGCTCCTGTACACTGTCCTACAAACTGCTGACCCTATCCTTTGCCCTGCTGACCCACTGTACACTGCCCTGTTGACCTCTGCCCCCCTAATATTTTTTATTGTACTCCCACATCATACAGGCTAGTTCCAGTCCTGCAGCACAACCAGTCACTTAAAAAGTCTGATAGCAGGAGTTATCTGAAAGTTGAAAAGAAAATATAAGAAGGGCAAAAATACAATTAAACTTTTTACTTCTTTCCTCTGGATCATCTGCAAGTTTACAATTTTGGGGATACAAGGTGTTTCTTTTTTCTTTGGTTGAAATCAATTGACGTATGCTTTTTGTCAGCCTTATTAGCTATGTAGAAAGTTATTTTCCTAAAATTTACTTATGGCTCCATGGAACATTTTCTACAAATATTCCTGTTTCCTCACCCACTGTCAGACATCTTTAGTGCCTCTTCTGTTTTCCGTTTGCTCCAGATGAGCTCATTCTCTATGCCTTTGTGTTCTAAGGCAAGAAGAACTAAAGAGAACCATCTGCTCTTTTATATCTTGTTATTGTTTGATCTAAAGGGAATAATTATATCTGTGTCTATTACAGTGCTAAGCCTGTTGTCATATGCTGCTGTCACAGCAGAATTACTCTGAGAGTTTAGACTGTGTCTTTGGGAATGGTTTGTGCACACTGCATATTCTAAACCTGAGCTGATCTGCATTTTTCAAGACTTTAAAAGACATAATACTTTTCATATATTTACTCTAGAATATTCATTTAGTCAATCACCATTATAAGGGGGGGCAGGGCTCATTTATACTTGTTTTGCCCTCTGAAGAGAAATCCATGGTAGGCTGCTTTTCAGAGAGTGTTTGACTTACCTGGTTCCCAACATTTCTGAATAAAACATTTTCATTACACGCCTTATTTTGGACCCAGTGATGTCAACATTGGGTCTCAGTGATGGGAGTGGTCTGCATGTTCATTACATACCTTGTATTGGACCCAGTGATGTTAACACTGGGTCTCAGTGCTGGGAGGGGTCTGCAGGGTGAACATGTGTAGCAAAGTCTTTTACCTCTCCCAGTCTAATGAGAACCTTCAAGGCCAAAGACAGCTGACATCCTTCAATATGTAGTGGATTGTGAGGCATGGTGGGTGCAAAGATGGTGAAAGTCCTTTTTATATTTTGCAAGGGAATGTGGGTTAGTGCCAGGACACCCTTGAGTAATTACAATTTCAATTAGCAGACTCCGAGACATCAATAGGAGGACAGCCGTACAGGGAAAGGTCCCAGCAAGGCGCCACTTCTGCACTTGTAGGTTAGCTGTCTCATATGGCAACAGTATCTAACAGTTCTGAATACAAAGTTCAAGAGTTCTCTTCAGCTCCTTGAGCTCCTATTCTCTCACTGGACACTCTGATTCACTGACTCTGAATCCCTTGAGCTCCTCAAGGCTTTTGCTGTGGTATCTCCCTCAAGTGTCACCCATGCTTCCCTGCTGGGTCTCTAGCTTGGCACTCCAGATACCTTTCAAGCTTCACTCCTGCTAACCGTCTCAGTCACTGGCTTGACACACAAGCTGCTTTGCAAGCGTCACCTCCGCTGGTTGGGTCCCTGACTTGATCACTGCCTGAAGTTACCTGATTATCGCCGTGCCCGTTCGGTGAGAATACTGCTCCAGTATTTGCTTCAGTTAGTCACTGTGGTCCCTGGTAAAGGTGGTTAGTCCCTTAGTGGCAACAACTTCCCTTCTACCTCTGACCACAACAGGTTTCCTTGGCCGGCAGAACCATCACTGTTGGTTGGACTGCAAGCCGCAGTCCCAACCCTGCGCTGCCCTCTTACTTCTGGATAGGCCCTCACACCACCTGGCAGTCAGATGCCCCCTGGGATAGGCGCAATCTCCGATCTAGCAGCCTGGGAAGTACGACACACGTCCACCCAGACAGCGGTCCGGGTGGCACAGAACAGTGATCACCTGACTCCACCTGAATATATAGGTTCTTCCAGCAGGCCAAGGGATTCAAGAAAACCCCTGCCCATTGGCTGAGATATCCCATATACCCATAACTTGACCTTGAAATGTCCTTCTCACATCTAATGCCGCCAAGTGCCCGGCCACCTAGTGGCAGAAGAGAAAAGTACCACTAGGCCAACTTAGGGAGAAATCAATGAATCTCTAACGACTATCTACAGTAGCTACCCCTGACAAGGAATTTGGTGAGGAGCTCCCTGACTAAACCCCAGGGCGCTACACATGTGTTCCTGAAAACATCACAGCACCCTGCACAGCGCTCAGCCCCAATGCAAACAGTGAGCTGGCTCTTGGGAGGAATTTTGAAAAGATCCAAATTCCCTGATGGGTAGATGTCAGTCTGGAGGAGAAGGTATTCCTAGGCAACTGCATTTGCATGCAAACTGTACTAGGTAGTGTTTATATGTGATGCTAAGCCCCCATGAAAAATTAAGATTGAATGGGAATAGGCCAGAGACAATAAGGCTAGGAAAGAAAGAACTAGATAAGGATTGTCCTACAGTCAGGAAATTAGGTGGGTGTTATCTGATTTGCTGCAGTTTCTAGTGCACATTGTGAGAAAAAATGGGAAAAAGAATTGGGCTGTGAAATCAGAGCAACTAACTTCAGTACAGGAGAGGATCCTGTACAACTGTACAAGACTCATGGTAAGGCAACTGAGATTTGTCTTAGCAAACATCTCTCTGAGTATCTGTCCCCAGACTCTTGTTAAAGTGACCTCTGTTTCAGTTCCTCTACCTGTTTCTCAACTAACCTTGTTATCTGCCAACCCTAACCTTTCCCCTGTTTTTGACCATGATGCTGGCTTCTGATTTTCTTATCTTGCTTCATTGTTGCCTGCTGTTGCCCATTCAAGTGTAACCAAGGGCCACAACAAAGGAGCCATCACCAGCAAAGCCCATCATCTCTTGAGGGGTGCATCGGGGTGTTCTAGCACTTGTGCCTTCGTCCTCTTTAGAACATATATTCACCTGGTGACACAGAAGGTCCACTTTTGCCATGTAAAGGCATGGGCTTGAAATTCTTGCTTTAACGTTTACTAATGAGGAGCAGGTGTGCACAGCAGAGACCTAAGCTACAGTGCTAGACAACAACCAGCAGATGGGTAAGGTTCAAGTTTTACACTAGGTTCACACATATGCTTCTCTCCTGCAGGCAGTTCACACTGCCCTCTGTGAACTGCTGCGGGTGTCAATACAATGTTAATGACACCCCCAGATCGGTTCACAGATCGCAGTGTGATCACCCATGAGTACACCCATGCCATCTGATTCCAGTGTGGGAAAAAAAAGTCCTTGCACTATTTTCCTTCAAATTCAATGCGAGTTCAGCCATACAGCTGTATGGCTGAACTCGCATTGCACAGACATCGCATGTGATCGGCACTGCAGTGCGGGTGCGAATCATATGCGATGTCTTGTTTTCACACAAGTGTGAACCCAGGCTCATTGTTATAGAATCGTACCAGTTTGTATAATAAATGTCAATTAACTTTTATAGTTGTAACTTCCTGGCAAATGTGACACTGTAAAAGTGATGCTGAAAAATAAGTAAATTTATACTTATTACCTGTATCGTTCCTTTGCATTTTTAAATTGTAAAGTATTCAATATGCCCAATGGGAAATTCTCAAATTGGTAAGTGGTCACTGTAAGTCCATTAGGCACTGCCTAACTACAAACGATGGACAGAAGCACCCATCATTCTTATAGAGATGTCTGGCCATCTAGAACAGGGGTCTCCAAATTTTGTAAACAAGGTGCCAGTTTACTGTCCTTCAGACTATGAGGGTGCCGGACTGTGGCTAGCGAAAGTAGAAAATGCCCTGCAGTTAATGGAAGTAAACAATGCCCCATCATTGGTGTCAGTGGTAAGAATAGTGCCTCATCATTGTTATCAGTGGGAGGAATATTGGGGGTTATTTATGTAGCACTTACCCCCCGCAGGGGCTGCTGATTATATATTATATCCGTAAATCACGTTTTCCACCTAGCCCATCGCAGCCCATAGAAATAGAAACAGTCCATATTGTGCTTTTCTCTTGCTTTATTAATATAACATAAACTGGGATAGGAGAAGGATTTTCTGAGACGCTCTTTTGTTGCTTCATAATCTTTTCTTTGTCTTCTTATGCAAAGACTTAGAACAATGCGAACTATAAAAAATCACTTTGAATGATTTCTTCAGTGGGGAAGACGGAAGTGGATTTACTAGAGAATATATGGTAAAGAGTCACTCTGAATAACTTCTTCACCTGCAGAACTTTTTAGGAACAGTCTGTATCTCTACTTGTGCTGCAAGCTTTACTGCTGCCTTTTTACCACTACTTCCCGTCTGTATGGTACTTCCAAGTTGAGCTAAGGAAGAGATTACTCCGAATAATTCCTCCCGCCTGACTGATTGGAATCCCGGGGTATTGTTGAACCCAAAGTCACAGGCCATCTCCACCTGTCTCACTGACTTGCGTACCAACATCCCTCAGCCTCTGGTAGTACCCCTCCCCTGGGCTTTCCCTCACTTGATCAACAGTCCATGTGCCACTCATAAACGATCGATCGCCCAGTTGTCTTCCGCTTAGTTGCTACTTCTTCTGAAATGGCTTCTCCATCCCTTCTCTCTGGTCTGGCACGCTCCCTTCCCCTCAGGGGCGTCCAGCAACACCAGCGACTACATGCTGTCCAGTGTCATTAACTCTTCTGCAGGTCCCGGTTCCCCCTCCCTCCCCGTGGGGGGGGGGAGCTCTTGGCTCCCCGCAGGGGAACCTCTCCCCTCTCTGGGCACCAGACTGGACTCCCGCCTACCATGTGACCCCCGCTTTTATGAGAGTCCCGCCTCCTGCCAAACAAATTAATGATTGGCCAGAATTCACACACAAGCTGCCTGTCACTCAGATCCCAAGTCCAACCTCTCTTCCAGAACCATTTCACTGAAAGCAAGAGAAGGCATCTCTGAGTCCAAGCACAGGTGGCCACACCCTGCACTACACTGACACTCCCAGCTTCCAAAATAAACAACCAGGCCTGTTATAATAGTACAAGCCTGCCTAAATTTTTCCTGAAACTGTACTTTGTAATTTAAACACAGAAAAGGTCACCTACATGAAAGTAGGTGCCCGCTACATTTACTAAACTTTGCACTGAAAGTGCACTTGAAATGAAGTCGCTGTAGATCCGAGGGGGACATGCAAGGAAAAAAAACAACAACATTTTAGCTTGCACATGATTGGATGATAAAATCAGCAGAGCTTCCACTCATTTCAGATCTACCCCTTAGATTTAGAGCGACTGCACTTTCAAGTGCACTTGCAGTGCACAGTGGATTTGCCTTTCGTAAATTACCCCCATTGTACCATTGTTGGTTTTAGAGGAAGGAAGAATAGTGCCCTGCCATTGATGTCAGCGGGAGGAATAGTGCCCCATAAAAGACACATGCTCCCTTCCAGCCCAGCCCTCTTAACAAGAAGGAAAAGACATGGGTTTATGGGTATAAGGTTTACCCATAAGCCCATGTTTTTCTCACACAGTTAATAGCAAGAATGAGAATCTGCTGCTGCTGAAAAGGTACTGTTTTAACCACTTCAGCCCCGGAAGGATTTACCCCCTTCCTGACCAGAGCACTTTTTACAATTTGGCACTGTGTCGCTTTAAATGCTAATTGCGCGGTCATGCAATGCTGTACCCAAACGAAATTTGTGTCCTTTTCTTCCCACAAATAGAGCTTTCTTTTGATGGTATTTGATCACCTCTGCGGTTTTTATTTTTTGACCGAAAATTTTGAAAAAAAATGATATTTTCTACTTTTTGTTATAAAAAAAATCCAAAAAACTCAATTTTAGTCATACATTTTTGCCAAAATGTATTCGGCCACATGTCTTTGGTAAAAAAAAGTCAATAAGCGTATATTTATTGGTTTGCGCAAAAGTTATAGCGTCTACAAACTAGGGTTTCCTTTTTTTGGAATTTACACAGCTTTTAGTTTATGACTGCCTATGTCATTTCTTGAGGTGCTAAAATGGCAGGGCAGTACAAACCCCCCCAAATGACCCCATTTTGGAAAGTAGACACCCCAAGGAAATTGCTGAGAGGCATGTTGAGCCCATTGAATATTAATTTTTTTTGTCCCAAGTGATTGAATAATGACAAAAAAAAAATTACAAAAAGTTGTCACTAAATGATATATTGCTCACACAGGCCATGGGCATATGTGGAATTGCACCCCAAAATACATTCAGCTGCTTCTCTTGAGTACGGGGATACCACATGTGTGGGACTTTTTGGGAGCCTAGCCGCGTACGGGGCCCCGAAAACCAATCACCACCTTCAGGATTTCTAAGGGCATACATTTTTGATTTCACTCCTCACTACCTATCACAGTTTTGAAGGCCATAAAATGCCCAGATGGCACAAACCCCCCCCCCCCAATGACCCCATTTTGGAAAGTAGACACCCCAAGCTATTTGCTGAGAGGCATGTTGAGTCCATGGAATATTTTATATTTTGACACAAGTTGCGGGAAAGTGACAATTTTTTTTTTTTTTGCACAAAGTTGACACTAAATGATATATTGCTCACACAGGCCATGGGCATATGTGGAATTGCACCCCAAAATACATTTAGCTGCTTCTCCTGAGTATGGGGATACCACATGTATGGGACTTTTTGGGAGCCTAGCCGCGTACGGGGCCTGAAAATCAATCACCGCCTTCAGGATTTCTAAGGGTGTAACTTTTTGATTTCACTCCTCACTGCCTATCACAGTTTCAGAGGCCATGGAATGCCCAGGTGCCCAGGTGACACAACCCCACCCCCCCAAATGACCCCATTTTGGAAAGTAGACACCCCAAGCTATTTGCTACGGGGCATGGTGAGTATTTTGCAGCTCTCATTTGTTTTTGAAAATGAAGAAAGACAAGAAGAAAAAAAATTTTTTTTTCTTTTTTCAATTTTCAAAACTTTGTGACAAAAAGTGAAGTCTGCAAAATACTCACTATACCTCTCAGCAAATAGCTTGGGGTGTCTACTTTCCAAAATAAGGTAATTTGGGGGGGGTTTGTGCCACCTGGGCATTCCATGGCCTCCGAAACCGTGATAGGCAGTGAAGAGTGAAATCAAAAATTTACGCCCTTAGAAAGCCTGAAGGTGCTTGGTTTTCGGCGTCCCGTACGCGGCTAGGCTCCCAAAAAGTCTCACACATGTGGTATCCCCGTACTCAGGAGAAGCAACAGAATGTATTTTGGGGTGTAATTTCACATATTCCCATGGCATGTTTGAGCAATATATCATTTAGTGACAACTTTGTGCAAAAAAAAAAAAAATTGTCTTTTTCCCGCAACTTGTGTCACAATATAAAATATTCCATGGACTCGACATGCCTCTCAGCAAATAGCTTGGGGTGTCTACTTTCCAAAATGGGGTAATTTGGGAGGGGGTTTTGAACTGTCCTGGCATTTTATGCACAACATTTGGAAGCTTATGTCACACATCACCCACTCTTCTAACCACTTGAAGACAAAGCCCTTTCTGACACTTTTTGTTTACATGAAAAAATTATTTTTTTTGCAAGAAAATTACTTTGAACCCCTAATAATTATATATTTTTTTAAAGCAAATGCCCTACAGATTAAAATGGTGGGTGTTTGATTTTTTTTTTCACACAGTATTTGCGCAGCGATTTTTAAAACGCATTTTTTGGGGAAAAAACACACTTTTTAAAATTTTAATGCACTGAAACACACTATATTGCCCAAATGTTTGATGAAATAAAAAAGATGATCTTAGGCCGAGTACATGGATACCAAACATGACATGCTTTAAAAGTGCAGTGGCAACAAAATAAATACATTTTTAAAAGCCTTTAAAAGCCTTTACAGGTTACCACTTTAGATTTACAGAGGAGGTCTACTACTAAAATTACTGCCTTCGATCTGACCTTCGCGGTGATACCTCACATGCATGGTGCAATTGCTGTTTACATTTGATGCCAGACCGACGCTTGCGTTCGCCTTAGCGCGAGAGCAGGGGGGGACAGGGGTGCTTTTTTTTTTTTTTTTATTATTATTTTTTTGCTTTTTTATCTTATTTTTAAACTGTTCCTTTCATTTTTTTTTTTTTAATCATTTTTATTGTTATCTCAGGGAATGTAAATATCCCCTATGATAGCAATAGGTAGTGACAGGTACTCTTTTTTGAAAAAATTGGGGTCTATTAGACCCTAGATCTCTCCTCTGCCCTCAAAGCATCTGACCACACCAAGATCGGTGTGATAAAATGCTTTCCCAATTTCCCAATGGCGCTGTTTACATCCGGCAAAATCTAAGTCATGAAATGCTCGTAGCTTCTGGTTTCTTAGGCCATAGAGATGTTTGGAGCCACTCTGGTCTCTGATCAGCTCTATGGACAGCTGGCTGAATCACCGGCTGCATTCTCAGGTTCCATGTTGAGACAGGAGAAAAACACGGAAGACGGTGGGGGGGGGCATTCCCTCCCACTGCTTGTAAAAGCAGTCTAGAGGCTAATTAGCCGCTAGGATTGCTTTTACATGAAAGCCGACCGCTGGCTGAAAAGAATGATACCAAGATGATACCTAAACCTGCAGGCATCATTATGGTATAACCACTCAAAGTCGTGAATGGCATACCTGAAAACAAAAAAATGGTTAACAATAAAACACAGTAAACGGTAAAGTATAAAAAATTGCATACCTGAAAAGTAAACCTGATAAAACATAATAACAATAAAACATTGCAGAATAGAATACAGTAAAAAAGAGCAGAACAATAGAGAGAGAATAGAGAGAGAGAGAACAATGAAACAAAAACTTTTTTTTTATTTTAATATTTTTTTTTTTTTTTTTTTTTTTTTTTTACACTTTTTTTTGTAACTGTAACTTTTGTAACTGTAACCGGTTCCAGGTTCGGGTCTCTCAAAATGCGATGGCATCTTGGGAGACCCTGTGAAAGTGTGCCTAGTCTGTGCAATGCTTTACCCTACGCTAATACTCAACTAGTGAATGGTAGCGTTCAAAACATTCACCAATGCAAAGACCAGGATTGTCAGGACAGGAGGGACAATAATAGCGGGTGTCACGCCTATATCCGTGCTTGCTGCAGACACAACATCTTTTTTGGGGGGGTTCGTTGGGTAGGGGTACTCGGGAGGACATAAAGAAAATGCCTCTCATGCAGCCGACTGCATTTGGTTGGGGATGTGAATGGGGGAAGTACGGGCGTTGCAGAAGCGGTGGGTTCCCAATTAGGATTGGCGAATGCAGCAGGAAGGGCACTATGGGCACAACGGGCCTGTTTGTCTTCTTCTTGGTGGCAGCGGGACACTACTTGTGCTTGCCACCTCACCAGCATGAACTGCACTTATGGGACTCGCCACGTCACCAAGTGTTACTGCAGTGCTGGTTTGACTACGACCGGGGTGTACTAGGCCGCTGGTGCTTGCCAGTTCACCAAAACGCTACCAAAAAAACTGTTAGCGATCGCAGGGATCAGGCCTGACTCTGCGAACGCTGCAGTTATGCGTTTAGTGTTTTGTAAGTGACAGTGATCGATCGATACTGCACTTGGGTGGGCTGGGCCGGGCGGAGGGGCAAAACGCAGGTGCTAGCAGGTATCTGGGCTGATCCCACTAACAATGCATTTTTGGGAACCCTAAACTGCTGGGGACGCTAGTATAGATCTGATCAGATCAGATATTGATCCGTTCAGATACTATACCACTAAGGGAGGTGTATGCTGCGTGCGTGGGTGTTAGCGGTACTGGCGCTAATCTGACGCTGCCTGGGGCTGGTGCTTACCAGTTCACCAAAAAAACTGTTAGCGATCGCAGGGATCAGGCCTGACTCTGCGAACGCTGCAGTTATGCATTTAGTGTTTTGTAAGTGACAGTGATCGATCAATACTGCACTTGGGTGGGCTGGGCCGGGCGGAGGGGCAAAATGCAGGTGCTAGCAGGTATCTGGGCTGATCCCGCTAACACTGAGTTTTTGGGAACCCTAAACTGCTGGGGACGCTAGTATAGATCTGATCGGATCAGATATTGATCCGTTCAGATGCTATACCACTAAGGGAGGTGTATGGTGCGTGCGTGGGTGTTAGCGGTACTGGCACTAACCTGACGCTGCCTGGGGCGACGCAGACCCTATCTGACCCTAAAACTTAACTTATATCACCTCCGGGCGATCAGGGGGCTAAACCTTTATTCGGTAATAAACGGCGGGTGCCCTGACACTATAAAAAATAAACTAACTAACCAGTGTCACCCGTAACAGTTATACTGTGATCACTGGTGAAAGGGTTAACTAGGGGGCAATCAAGGGGTTAAAACCTTTATTAGGTAGTATATGGGAGTCCCTGACGCTATAGAACGCTGACAGCGAACCTATATATTTACCTCCCTAACTAGCGTCACCAGTGACACTAATACAGCGATCAGAAAAACGATTGCTTAGTGACACTGGCGATGGGGGGTGATCAAGGGGTTAAAACCTTTCTTAGGTAGTATATGGGGGTCCCTGACGCTATAAAACACTGACGGCGAACCTATACATTTACCTCCCTAACTAGCATCACCAGTGACACTAATACAGCGATCAAAAAAACGATTGCTTAGTGACACTGGCGATGGGGGGTGATCAAGGGGTTAAAACCTTTATTAGGTAGTATATGGGGGTCCCTGACACTATAAAACACTCACGGCGAACCTAAATATTTAACTCGCTAACTAGCGTCACCAGTGACACTAATACAGCGATCAGAAAAATGATCGCTTAGTGACACTGGCGATGGGAGGTGATCAAGGGGTTTTAAACTTTATTAGGGGGGTTAGGGGGGTACCCTAGACCTAAAGGGGGCCTAAAACTAACTGCCCTACCACACTAACTGTCACAAACTGACACCAGTAATCAGAAAAAAAAAACTGCTTGCCGAGGAGAGATGACATCATTTCCTCTGCCTCTGTTTACTATACAGAGGCAGAGGAAGATTCCCATTGGCTGGGAGCGATCGCGAGGGAGGGGCCACGAATGAATGGCCTCCCCCTCACGTCTGAACGCTCCCAGACAGAAGCCGACCGCCTCGGGCACCTTATAAGTCCTTTTGCCTGCCCGTGCCATTGTGCCGACGTACATCGTCGTGCGGCGGTCGGCAACTGGTTAATCAAGCTAAATCATATATTATTATGCTATATGTTATAACATAATAATTTATTATTTACAGTATCTCACAAAAGTGAGTACACCCCTTAAATTTTTGTAAATATTTTATAATATCTTTTCATTTGACAACACTGAAGAAATGACACTTTGCTACAATGTAAAGTAGTGGGTGTACAGCTTGTATAACAGTGTAAATTTGCTGTCCCTTCAAAATAACTCAACACACAACCATTAATGTCTAAACCACTGGCAACAAAAGTGAGTACACCCCTAAGTGAAAATGTCCACATTGGGACCAATTAGCCATTTTCCCTCCTCGGTGTCATGTGACTCGTTAGGGTTACAAGGTCTCAGGTGTGAATGGGGAGCAGGTGTGTTAAATTTGGTGTTATCACTCTCACTCTCTCATACTGGTCATTGGAAGTTCAACATGGCACCTCATGGCAAAGAACTCTCTGAGGATTTGAAAAGAAAAAATTGTTGCTCTATGTAAAGATGGCCTAAGCTATACAAAGATTGCCAAGACCATGCAAATGAGCTGCAGCACGTTGGCCAAGACCATACAGCGGTTTAACAGGACAGGTTCCACACAGAACAGGCCTCGTCATGGTTGACCAAAGAAGTTGAGAGGACGTGCTCAGCATCATATCCAGAGGCTGTCTTTGGGAAATAGATGTATGAGTGCTGCCAGTATTTCTGCAGAGGTTGAAGGGGTGGGGGTCAGCCTGTCAGTGCTCAGACCACGCCGCACACTGCATCAAACTGGTCTGCATGTCATTCCCAGAAGGAAGCCTCCTCTAAAGATGATGCACAAGAAAGCCTTCAAACAGTTTGCTGAAGACAAGCAGACTAAGGACATGGATTACTGGAACCATGTCCTGTGGTCTGATGAGACCAAGATAAACTTATTTGGTTCAGATGGTGTCAAACATGTGTGGCGGCAACCAGGTGAGGAGTACGTAAGTGTGTGTCTTGCCTACAGTCAAGCATAGTGGTGGTAGTGTCATGGTCTGGGACTGCATGAGTGCTGCCGGAACTGGGGAGCTACAATTCATTGAGGGAACCATGGATGACAACATGTACTGTGACATACTGAAGCAGAGCATGATCCCCTCACTTCAGAGACTGGGCTGCAGGGCAGTACTCCAACATGATAATGACCCCAAACACACATCAAAGATGACCACTGCCTTGCTAAAGAAGCTGAGGCTAATTGGGCCTAATTTGGACATTTTCACTTATGCCGCGTACACACGACCGGTTTTGCCGTCGGAATAAACTCCGACAGAATTCCATTCAAGCCGTCTTGCCTACACACGGTCAAACCAAAATCCGACCAAAGTCCAACCGCCCAGAATGCGGTGACGTACAGCACGTACGACGGGACTAGAAAGAGGAAGTTCAATAGCCAATAGATTCCGTCTCGTACTTGCTTCAGAGTAAGCATCGTTTTTGGTCCGTCGGAACAGCATACAGACGAGAAGTTTTCCCGATAGGAATTGGTTCCGTCGGAAATATTTAGAAAATGTTCTATTTCTAGGTCCGTCAGAATTTTCGAAAAAGAAAGTCAGATGAGGCACACACACGATCGGAATAGACGATGAAAAGCTTCCGCCTTTTTCTGTTGGACCTTCCGCTCGTGTGTACGCGGCTTTAGGGGTGCAATGTGAGGGGTGTACTCACTTTTGTGAGATACTGTATCTATTTACTGTGAAATTATTGGTTTGAAGTTATAACTTCAAACTTCAGTAATTTGTTCGTTAAGCCACCTGCTTGAATACAGTTTTTGAAAATATAGTAAATTACCTTAAAAACAATATATAATAATTATTTGTATACTACTTACTTATGGTAATTAGCCACTTGCCACCCAGGCCAAATCTGACACTTCTCTCCTACATGTAAAAATCATAAAACATTATATAAATTGTTTTAGCAGACACCCTAGGGAATAAAATGGTGGTCGTTACAACTTTTTTACGTTACACTGTATTTGTGCAGCAACTTTTTCTTTTTTCTATTTTTTAAAAACAGTTTCATGAACAAAAAAAAAAAAAAACACTAAAGTTAGCCCAATTTATTTTATATTGTGAAAGATGATGTTAGGCTGAGTAAATAGATACCTAACATGTCACACTTTAAAATTGCGCACAATTGTGGAGTGGTGCCAAACTTCAGTATTTAAAAATCTCCATGGGTGATGCTTTTAACATTTTTACAGGTGACATGTTTAGAGTTACAGAGGAGGTCTAGTGCTAGAATTATTGCTCTCGCTCTGACGTTTGCAGTGCATGTAACCTGTGTGTATCTGGCTCTGATACTAGCTAGTGCCTCACCAGCCACCGACCCCACCGCACTACCCTGGAATAGTGCCTCCTATTGGTGGGCAGAGTAGTGCCCCAAGGGCCAGATAAAAGTAAGCAAAGGGCCATAGCCGGCCCCCGAGCCGCAGTTTGGAGACCTCTGATCTAGACTAGAAAGATTATTCCACTGGTAAAAGTAGATAGCAACAGAGATTTGTTTAAAGAGCCCCATTTTGTTTTTTAGAACATCTGAATGTTCAGCAATGGGATAGTAGATACTATTAAAAAAAAAACTATACAAAGGCAGTGTTTCTGATGAACCAAAGAAAAACTTCTGCCCAAGGTCAGAGATGCTCAGTTTTTATTTTGTGGCCCCATATCCATATGTCAACATATTGTGTAATGAAAACCCAACTTTTACTTTGCCAAAATGTTTTTGTCAAATTAGAACTATCACAACAATATCAGTTCTAAAAACCTGTTGACCATATTTTACAGGACACAAGTGTTATACCAAATCACAGAGGGTCTGCTCACATCACTGTGGTGCCGTAATGCACATGTTACTGCAATGTACTGTATTGATGTTGATGCAATCTGATGCCATAACATACCATCTTAGTGCATTTGCATTGCAAAAAAATGTTTGAATTCAGGTGAGTCTTGATCTGAAAATCAATAAATGTTTTTTCACCTATCAAAACAGATTGAGGTACCTGTGTGTAGCACCCTTCACATAGGTAGGTGCTAGAGGTTAGGATTTTTAGTAGTGCAGGAAAATAGAAGCAAGCCCAGCTTGAAGCTAGGCCTGTTTTGGTTTGTGTGGGCTGGGAGTGGCTCAGAGTAGCAGCTATGACTCACACACAGCAGCACTTCGCTGTTACCTCCCTCTTTCTTCTATAATGCTCTAGAAGAAGAGGAGGGGAAAAGAAATGAGGATGTCTGAGGTGTCTCAGGGAGCCCTGACCAATCCCCAACTAGGATTGGCAGGGGGCAGGCCTCCTTGAAATATCTAGGGTCAGCCCAGCTGGGGAGAAGTTGTCGGGTGAAAGAAATAAGGATGAAGCACTAGGCCGTAGGGGCCTTTGATGGAGCTCCCCACTTGGAGGGGGGGGTGACCTTGGGCCTGGGACTCGGGTGCAGGACAGAGCCTTTCAAGAACTCATAGGCAAAGGAGGAGTCAGAGAGGACAGGAGGAGATAGTACTGCCTGGCAAGTCTTCAGGAGGGAACCACCAGATGCAGCCAGTCAGGAGGACTGGGGAGGCATGCCTGAGAGGACTGGGAGTGTGCAGTCTGGGATGGGTGCAGAGCCAGTAGTGTGGACTGTGATGTTGTGGGCCTTGAAGTCAGGCAGCTGCAGCCAGGAGGGCTGACTGGGAGCGGTAGTCCATCTGTTAGGACAGCTAGCACTAAGGAGACTTTCATCATTTCTGCTACACTATAGGGACCTGCGGTCCCTGAATGCAAAGGGCAATTCCTAAGGCCTGGCTGAGCCAGTGTCAGGCCTAACCATGTGCTAGCTGCTCCTAGATAGAGAGAGAGAGAGAGAGAGAGAGAGAGAGAGAGAGAGAGAGAGAGAGAGAGAGAGCAATAGTCTACAAGCAAGAGTAGTGCAGGAGGAGTCTGGAGAAGTGTACAAAGAGTGTATATAGTTGTCCCTAGCAATTATTCTACTGGGAATCCCATATTTCCCATGCCCCATCCAAGTTAAATTCCCTCAATAAAACAACACTACAAAGCCAATGGACTGTTCATTGTCTTGGAGTGTCTGGGAAGTGAAGGCCAGGCAGGATGACAGGTGGGCCATATCACTTAGAAGCCCCTATGGGGGTACCCCTACATATGCTAGTTATAATAACCAATAATCCCACTTAAAACAGTATTCAAATGAGGACAAGGAGAGACAGAATGATGAGCCAATCAATTATGTATTGCTTATGGGAAAAATACTTATAAAAGGGGGGAAAGAGAGGGATGACATAATTGTGCTGCTGCCCCTTCACTGTCCAATTCAATCATTTAACTGCTGTATAGCCTGCTGAGATCCAGGACCTGTCAGTTCTGGCTGGCAAGGGAGTATGAATACATTAATGGTTGAACAGACTTATTTAAAAAGTGGGAGGCACATATACAAACTGTTGTAATTCCTACACCATTCACCTGATTTGGATGTAAATACCCTCAAATTAAAGCTGAAAATCTGCAGTTAAAGCACATCTTGTTCGTTTCATTTCAAATCCATTGTGGTGGTCAAAAAGATTAGATTTGTGTCGATGTCCCAATATTTATGGACCTGAATTTATATCCTACTTACACTGCAGGTTTGTCCAGTTATGCAAATAGAGATAACAAAACCTACATCCTAAAACTGTTTACATTGTAGGAGGAATGGCCCAGGACCAGGGTGGAAAGTAGAAGACTAACATTGCATTGCTGTCTTGGCTGGCAAAAAGAAGAGCAAAAGGGGCATGTTGAATAAATTTGACAATAAATATTCTTAACTAAAGCTACACACGATCAGAAATTCTGCCAGCAAAAGTTGGATGTGAGCTTTTGGTCAGAAATTCCGACCGTGTGTATGCTCCATCGGACTTTTGCTGGCAGAATTCCAGCCAGCAAAGGATTGAGAGCAGGTTCTCTATTTTTTGGTCGGAAAAAGTTCTGATCAGAAATTCTGAAGCACAAAATTCCTACGCATGCTTGGAAACAATTCGACGCATGCTCAGAAGCACTGAACTTCATTTTCTCCGCTCGTCGTAGTGTTGTACGTCACCGCGTTCTTGAAGGTTGAAAGTTCAGAGAACTTTTGTGTGACCGTGTATACAAGCCAAGCTTGAGCGGAATTCCGTCAGAAAAACCATCCAAGTTTTTTTCCGACAGAAAATCCGCTCGTGTGTACGGGCATACGTTTAATATTCCATTGCCCTGCCTTTTAGCACTACATAGGTTTATGTATGTGTGATACTGACCAAGTGTTGTCTCAGCAGCCAGCTTTAGTGTTGCTTTAAAGTGTGCTCCACTGTACCCTCCTGTGTTTTGAAACTATTTGGTTTAGTTCTAGTTCTGTCATTACCATCTCAAGAATCTCAAGGAAACATTGACTGTATGCCTAAAAGCCTAATTAAACTGCACTTCTGTGCATTCCCGTGAGTTAAACTGCCTGTCGATCTAGTTAAGTTTGCAAGCCACCATATTCTCCATATAGACTAGATCTCAGAAGGTGCCCTCCTTTAAGAAAAGTGACAACTAGGACAGAACATGGCATATTTTAACATTTTGAACAAATCAGCTGCAAACTCCTTATTTTAGAACATATGAAATCCTAATGGCACTGAGAAATTATACTATTTTTCTAACTTATGTTGACCTTAAACAAAATGAAAGCTTATTCAGTGAGCCTGGTCATCCTGCTGCTGGCCTGCATAATATTTCTGTCATTCCACTATGACATATACATCAATGCAATTAATTTCCAGCTCACCCATCAGAGATGTCAGAGAAAATGTGAACCAGTTGAATTTTCAAGCAGAAATAAGGCTTATCAGAGGAAATCTGCTATTAGCTAGCTTAGCCATTCATTGTGTTAGGATAATATATTATGTAAAAATGTCTGTAGCAGTCAAAGATGGCTATTGTATTAAACACAAGCCAGCTGACCTTTAACTAAAACATACATGACAGGTTTACAATGTTGTGTAAATATTAATATAATTAAGCTACATAATTTCTCCAATAGAAAAAATGGCTTTTAAAATGTATCTTATTTTATTTTATTATAGAGGTTAAGTATGGAGAGTAAAATTGAAGATAAATATAACAATATTGAGCTTAGTTAATGAGGGAACAAAAAAGTGCAACCCCATGGCAGCAAATCAGAACCAATCTACAGGCATACTCCCCTTTATGTACCCTCACTTTACGTACACTCGGGAGTATGGACACATTGGCGTCTATGGAGAATCTTGGTCAGCTTGACCAGGCACTGCTCCCGTTTTTTAACATTGGCGTCTATGGGAAGACTTTGTCAGCTTGACATGGCACTGCTCCCAGTTTATCTAATTTTGGGAGTTTGCCAGCTTGCCTGGGTAAGCAGTTATGCATGTTAATTACTATTGCAATGCAGTACATGCATTGAGAAGTGAAAGAGGGTATTGCTTCACTTTAAGTATATTTTCATTTTACATACATTCTCTGGTCCCATTGTGTACTTAAAAGTTGGGTATGCCTGTTATCCTATAAGTTTCTTTCTTTTATGTATTCAATATTCTTGCTCATAAACAAGGATGATGCCAAAATGTAATCTGTCAGCGGGCAGTGCTTACTATCAACAACAGCTAAGCAACTAGATGTTACAGTAGCTTGAGATAGAGCACACTTATGAAATAATTACCACAAACAATGCCAGTTGTAATTGAAGCAGACCTAAACCCATTGATTTAACAGTTTTCCAAAACAGTTGCATTCAAGGCATGCTGTCCAGTTGCTTATATATATATATATATATATATATAAACCAAAAGTGCTGTGCTATTTATATTATATTTACAATTGTGTACTGAAAAAGTACAAAACCAAGCATAAAAAATAAAAAATAAATATAAAAAGTACATCAGTGATAGAGTCCAATCCTGTGTGCACAACACTCTGGTGCTCTTCTTAAAATACTACTAAACCCACAACAGTAAAATCAGTCTCTATATGCAGAATAGCATGCTTGCTATACTCACTGTGAAAACGAAGGGGTTAATCATCTGCGTTGTGTGAAAAGGCTGTTTGATCCTGTATGCACAGATCTTCCCCTTCCTGCATTGTCCCCCTGGACAAGTCCGGATAAGACACAGTGAATGGAGTCAGGCTGCACATGCTCAGTTTGGTCTGTATTGCTGGAGAGAACATTTCCTGTACATGTCATCAAAACAGCGCCAATCAGCGCTGGCCGTAAAGAGGGTCAGTGGTCAGGCACCATCACTATCCACGTCAGAGGAGAGTGAAGTCTCTTCCTACAAGAACCTTCAGTGTTCAGCCGGACAATGATGTATGTCACGTGACTGCTGTATACCGATAGTCGGAAAAGGTATACAGTGATTTTATTTTAAATAAATAGCAACATATATGGTTTGTGTGTGCTGTGGGGGTGCGGATGGATCCTTTATACATTCAGGCTGGGTTCGCACTATTGCAAATTGAATGCGGGTTTCCCCGCATCCAATTCGAATGTCAGGAGATTGTGACCGACTCTCAATGGAGCCTGTTCACACATCTCCGGAGCGGCTCCAGAGTGAATTGCACAGGAGTCCTGTGTGGCTTCTGGTTCGTTTCAGGTCCAAATTCAGCCAAAAATTCGGACCAAAATCGGAAACGGTAAACAGGAATGCACTGGACTCCTGCTGTGAACCACTCCATACTGCGGTGTGAACTCAGCCTTAAGGGTTTAGTAACACTTTAAATAAAATCACTTTGTGTTGAGGCAACACTCCAACTGGTGACACACTAATTTGTTCACCTCAATGCAATGGGCTCTGATTGCAAAAAAAGACATCAGTAGAGCTTGTTACCTATAAAAGGGTAATATGGTACATTGGGCTCCTCCTTTGCCAAACACATACGGGGATCCAACAGAACTTCCATCACTTATGTATGTTAGATTGAGAAGGAACAAACGCTTTAAGGCACCACATCCATGTATCTATGTATTTCAGCTTCATGTTTGTCAATAAAATTTGATAAAGATTTTTTAGTTTGTCGTCCCTGTGAACTATAGAGTCACAGATTCTGCCGCTTTTCTCCCCTCTCTCCCTTTTGCTTTAGGATTGGGGATCTCTCCATTTTCACCATAAATGTATGTTAGAACATAAAAGAGAATGCCTGCATAGTGCTAGCTGTAGTATTTTTATTATAGCATATAATGTGTAACGTGGACAATCCGCGCTACCCCCAGTGGATGCTAATGAAAAACATTATATAAAAATATGCAGTGGGTGTTAAGAAATATGTGATGGTGCTGCAATCTAGGAAAAACTGAAATATTCAGCTTTAAAAATATGTGTAAAGTAAAAAATAGATGCGCAACCAAAAAAGGGGCCAATGTGTACAAAAAGAACCCATAAATGTGCAATATGTGCACCTTAAAAAAAAACTCAACTTAATGAGAGCAAGAAACAGCAAAAAAACAAACAAAATAAATGTCAAAATAAATATCAAAATAAATTTCATCAGTATACATAAATTAAGCCTGTGCTGAAACGGAAAAAAAGGGGGGAAAAAACTGTGCTAACAAAAACACTGGAAAGGGGCGTGGCCTGGACATGGCTGTGTGAAGATGTGTGTCTGAGGAGCTGCCGGCCCGACCCGTCCTTAACGGCTTTAAAGCAGTACTTTCTCGCTTAGACAACTCGGCATGTACTCAGCTGGAAAGCAGAGAGGCAGACACACAAAACGAACTCCAAAGACACGACGGAATGCAGACATCCAACAATTTCTACTAAACAACTCTGGAGCCTCCCCGGGTCTCAAGATGGCGGACGCCACGAGGTCTGACTCTCATGGAGACTGTTTGCCACTGATCGCCTCCACATCTGCCCAGACAGCGACACAGAATACCCCCAACATGGACTTCACCATACCTGCAATGTTCCGGTCGGGAACACAAGAACTCTCACAGGCACCGCTGACCCTGAGAGCGGATGCCAAATTGAAAGCGATCCTGCAGGCTCTCCCAACCAGGAACGACATAGAAGAAATAGTGAACAAGCTGGAGGCATCCCACAGACAGGAGATAGAGGTAGTACGGCAGGAGGTACAGGTCTTGCATGAACGGATGGACACAGGAGAAACATCGGTGGCAGTGCTGGAGAGAAGGATCTCTGCAGTTGAAGCCTCATGTACCACCCAAGCAAACACAATTCTTACCCAGCAACTCCGGTTGGAGGAAATGGAGGACCGCAGCAGACGGAACAATCTGCGTCTGCGAGGTCTTCCAGAGGCTACGGGCACGGAGGACCTGGCGGCTACAATCATGGCGATCTTCCGAGACCTAATGGGGGAACTATATCCAAATAGCCTCTCCTTTGATAGAATACACAGAGCCCTAGGACCCCGGTCGACAGACCTGGAGAGACCGAGGGACGTCATATGCAGGATCCATCAATATGCCCAAAAAGAAATGATACTTCGGGCAGCCTGGGAGAAGGGCAACATGGAGTTTGATGGAGCCTGCATAAGGATCATGCCGGACCTGTCTAGACCGACGCTGCAGAGAAGAGCTCTCTTAAAACCGGTACTGGAAGCAGCTAGACGGTCTGGGGCCACCTATCGCTGGGGATTCCCCATCTCAGTAATTTTTAAAAAGGCACAGCATTCATTCACCTTACGGAACCCAACAGTTGAAGTACCCGACTGGCTCCAGATGCTTCAACCGAACAATCCCCGCACCGGATCATCACACCAGCAGAGAGCACGGTCACCGAGGCCACAGAGGAACCGGAACAGACCGAGATACAGCTCTGCAGAGGCACCAAGAGAGGACTGAATAACCGCGGCTGACGGGTAAGCTGAGAGGACTCGCCTCCCTATGGAGATGACTCCATTCATGATCGATATCCACCCACAGGTTTCCTCCGTCCTTATCTAACTCGGCCCAACTGTGTCTATCATTGAGTTTTTTTTTATACTTCAAAATTTTCTAATTTTTATTCTTTTACTGGGTTTAACTTTACCGAGTGGGGGTGGTTCTCGTACGGCGGAGACTAATTCCTCCAGAACTGTTCACCGGACAGTGGGAAGCATGGGGGAGGGAGAATCACCATTGAAATGTGACGCTATACAGCCAAGAGGCACGGCCCCATGTATACAGGCACAGAGAGTAAAGGGCGGAGAAAGGACCTCCGAGAACAACCTCCTAACCTCTTCTCTACGCGGTCTCTTGCATACAGCACACTGATGAATGCATTGAGACAGGGAAGGAACAGAAAAAGGTATGGAGAAGGGATGATCCCTACCCTAACTGCATTAAGCCTCGGGTGAGCTGTACACGGATAGACTCCCTTGATTGTCCCCCCTATATCTCACGAGACTTCTACCAGATCTGAGCCCTTATCCACCCTCTGTTTTGATGCTTCCCCTGCTATACTGGGGGGGTGCATAAACATTGACCAACGCAGAAACTGTAAACAAGAAAAATAGTAAAGTGATAAGATAATGACCCGGCAATATTGTCGTACATTGCACTGCAGTTATAGAAGATACTAACCGGGCGCTAGACAAAAGTATTTATACAGGAACCTGGTCACTCTCTTTACTCCAGTTGATTGACTGTGTTATATGGTTGAAATAATGTTTAATGCTTAAAGTTACTCTACACAAGGGAATTCTCTTACACATATAGAGTACAGGTGAACTCACCCTAGCGAGTAGAGCAAACAACCAGAATAAAATCCAGGACATATACTCGCAGAGAGGCTCTATTCCAGCTTCGCCAGAAAATGGGCAACTTAACGAGAAGCAGACACTAGAAGTAGAGGAGAGAAGATTGAACCCTCACTACAACACAGTTGACACAGGATCGCCTTATTACATACATAGAGATGCAGGAACTCCAGTAATAGGGGGATGCAGACAAACTATCATGGGATAACGGGCAGGTACTGGATAAGCTTGCCCCCCCCATACCTCACATACCATGATTGATTAGAAACCTTAGATAAATACAAGATAGTTCACAGAACAGATAGGGATTAGGAAAGGAGGAACTGAGGGGACACGTTACTTGAAATAGGAGAGGCAATCTCAGCGATACTGTTATGTTTCCTCTTTTTCTGTTTATAAGGTTATATGTTTTGTTATACTTACTGAGATTTACATGTCTACTGAGAATAGATATTTAACTTACGTTATCAAGCTGGATGGGATGGGTAATGCCGGGAGGGCCTCTCCCGGTCATCTCTTACCTCTTCCCCAATATGACGAAGCACATCTCGTGGTACATACCAGAGAAAGCTTCAATACACACGGTTTGTGTATTTGTATTTTTCGAAACGGACAAGATAGTTACACTATCTGACACTTGCCGTTCCTTTTTTGACGGCATTTACTTTTTGTATTAAATTACCTTTTCCTCCCTTTTCTCTTCTACATCTTGCTAACTTTCTCTTTTCTTACCCTACCCCACTCTCCCCCCACCATTTATCTGTGGTTTTCTCACTCTCATTAGTCACAGTCGGGGAGAATATGGACTCTATAAACATTTATTCCATAAACGCGAGGGGCCTAAACATACCTGAAAAGCGACGAATGCTACTAAATGACCTTAAAAGGGCACACACTGACATAGCGCTCATACAGGAGACACATTTCAGAACAGACAAACTCATCTACCTCAAAAGTCGTCAATTCCCCCATGTATACCATGCAACGAACGCGACCACTAAATCAAAAGGGGTGTCAATACTTATTGCAGGGACTGTACCGTGGACATGTAGTGACGTACGTGCAAACCCAGAAGGGCGGTATGTATTTGTTAAGGGAACATTAAGGAATACACAGGTCACCATAGCCACGGTATATGCCCCCAATGACAGACAGGACACATTCCTACACCGTACATTGAAGCTGCTCTCGGACTTTCAGGAAGGTCAATTGATTCTAGGGGGAGACTTTAATACGCCTCTCAACCCTGCGGTTGATACCTCTTCAAATGCCTCCTCTATGCGGGCGAGTACTCTTAAGAGGATAACAAAAGACCTTCATAATGCCCAACTGATAGACATCTGGAGACTGACTTACTCGGGGGAAAGAGACTATACTTTTTACTTGACTCCACATAAAGTATACTCAAGACTGGACTACTTTTTTATTCCCCATAGACAGTTAGAGGCTATCCAAGCAGTGGAAATAGGCAGTGCCACCTGGTCAGACCACGCTCCTATCACCATGCACTACTGCCTATCGTCCAATTGGAACACCAGATCCAGATTCTGGAGACTTAATGAAAGTCTACTGCAAACACCAGAAGTCCTGACAGATATTGAGAAGGAACTGCGACACTTTTTCCAGACAAATGACATTGACAACTGTGACCCGGGTATCTTATGGGAGGCGCACAAAGCCGTGATGAGGGGAGTGTTCATCAAACATGGAGCGCGTATCAAAAAAGAAAGAGAACACTTGTTACTGGAACTTCTTAAGAAGATTCAGGTCACAGAAACAAAGCACAAGACAACACCGACCACATCCCTAGAGACAGAACTGATGACACTAAGAAAACAAATTTTGGAGCTACTACAATATAGGGCCAAAGCAGCACTACAAAGGTGTCGTAAACTTTCCTACGAATCAGGGAATAAATGTGGGAAATTGCTTGCCAATGCGGTACGAAATCTAAGACTTAACACATATATACCCCAGATAATAGACCAATCAGGACAGAAGAAGAATACACCGACACAGATAGCGAGGGAATTTAGAGACTTTTACACCTCCCTCTATAATCTTCCTGTTAGACCGCCCAATGACACAAAAATAAAGGAATACCTCTCTGCATCTCAGATCCCACAACTGACGCCAGAGAATAGAGTAGTACTAGAAGAACCCATCACCTTAGAAGAAATACAGCAGGCAGTGAAAGGCATGAAACCAGGCAAAGCCCCGGGCCCAGATGGACTCACCCTGCAGTATTATCAAATCCTACAACCTATCCTAGGCCCTTATATGGTACGGCTATTTAATGGCCTAAACAATGGAGTCTCCTTTCCTAGAGATACGCTTAGGGCACACATTTCTATAGTACTAAAAGAAGGCAAAGACCCAACTGCTTGCGGCAGCTATAGGCCCATATCCCTTCTAAATGTGGATCTTAAAGTATTCACAAAAGTGTTAGCCAATAGATTAACTCAGTTCATGCCAGATCTAATTCATGTCGACCAAGAAGGATTTATCCCTGCAAGAGAGGCACGGGATAACACTACAAAAGTACTAAATCTTATTCACGTAGCTACCCAACAGAAGACCCCATGCGTCTTTCTCAGCACAGACGCTGAGAAAGCGTTTGACCATGTCAATTGGGGATTCATGTCAGCAGTCCTCAAACAAATAGGCTTAGGGAATAAAATGATACAGTGGATCTCGAGTATTTACACTATACCTACGGCTCAGGTCAAGGCAAATGGGATTCTGTCAGACCCCTTTACAATAGCTAATGGTACCAGACAGGGCTGCCCATTATCGCCACTGCTATTCGCCCTAACACTTGAGCCATTTTTGTGCACGGTTCGCTCGAACCCAGACATAACGGGGGTAACGGTGAAGGGCACTCAATACAAAATCTCTGCGTACGCAGATGACCTCATGTTCTCCCTATCCAATCCGATGATCTCAATACCAAACCTACTCAAAGAGTTCAACAGATATGGAGCCCTGACTAATTTAAAAATAAACTTTGATAAATCGGCCGCGATGGGAATAAATATCCCACCGGGCAGAGTGGACTCATTGAAGTCGCAATTTAAATTCAAATGGTCAACGGACTCTCTTAAATATCTCGGCACCCAGATTCCAAATGACTTAAAACGTACCTTTGACCTCAACTTTCCACCCTTACTGACTGAGACCCGTTTACTACTGCAAGACTGGCGAAAGGGACTTCACTCATGGTTCGGCAGGTGTAACCTGCTTAAAATGTCGATACTCCCGAAATTCTTGTACCTGTTCCAGGCCCTCCCAATTAAAATCCCACCTAAATATTTTGAACAAATACACTCATTATTTACCCAATTTATTTGGGCACACTCTAAACCTAGGTTACGTAGAAACTACTTAACATTACCTAAAAATATGGGAGGAATTGCCCTCCCAGACCTGAAAAAGTACTACACAGCGGTCCACTTGGTTCGAATAATAGACTGGAACCGTCATTATAAAAACAAACTGTGGACAAAAGTGGAACAGGCACAGTCCGAAATTACACTAAAAGGAGCAATCTAGTGTTATGACCAGATCTCCTCACAGTTAAAGTCTCACCCGGTCATCGGTGCCACCCTTCGGATTGGAGAGTCCGTGATTTCCGCAAATCTCTTATCCACCAATGACTCCCCTCTTTATCCCATACTGGGCAACCCTGCTTTTATGCCTGGCCTGGGACGGGAGGGGTATAAGACATTGACATCATCAGGAAAAGACAGAGCAGCACATTTTTTAATAGATAATGCCTGGCCGTCCCTACAATCCCTTACGGATATTAGAGGACAATTCAAACTGCCATTTTGGGAGGCCTTAAAACTGCACCACTTTCTACACTCAATCCCCAATCCAATGCACTTCAGTAGAGACTTGACCTTCGAAGACTACTGCAGAGATGAGGGAGTTCTACCCCAAGTTTTATCTAAAATGTATATCTTGCTTAATACCCCGGTGGAACTACCAGACTTGACACACATAAAAAAATGGGAAACAGACTTAAAATGCCAGTTTACGGACACTCAAAAACTAACGATAATTAGATTTTCTTTGAAATCATCCATATGCACAAAGACGCAGGAACTCAATTACAAAATATTGACCAGATGGTATTATACCCCCGTCAGACTTCACAAGATGTTTCCTCGTTCCTCAGAGGGATGCTGGAGATGCCACTCTGCCAAAGGAACACTCCTCCACATTTTTTGGTCCTGCCCTCTGTTACAGCACTTTTGGACAACAGTCCGAATGACTTCTCAGAAATTTACGGAATACCCGATGAATGACAATCCAGCTTTTATACTGCTGCATGTCTCCTCTATTCCGCCGAAGAAATATAAAAAATCAATAATACGACATTTACTAAATGCAGCTAAATCCTGCATCCCACTATTGTGGAAAAAAACTTCACCCCCGACTGTGGGAATGTGGCTGCGCAGAGTGGAGGAGATCAGGAGATTGGAGGACTTAGTCCTCACGGCACAGAATAAGCAGGAACAACATCTCAACACCTGGACGCACTGGAATATATTTATATATTCAGATGAAGGGCAGGCTATGCTAGCGACTTGACCATATATTAATAGGATCAATACTCCATCTGAGGAACCTGGAGACACTAATTCCACAGACCACCCTTACACTACCCCCCCCCACTTCCCTTCCCAGCTTGTACTCATCTCTATGACTGCTTCTCCCTCTCTCTGTCTCTCCTTCTTTTCTCTTTTCTCTTCGTTAGTTCTTTTTTATTTTTCTTCCGTGGGAATTCTGGTGATCCTAGACTGAGATCATTACGTATCTATGTGTTGAGCTCGACTGAAAGGAACACGGGATTCAACCAGACATAAAAATATACAGAAACAACGTTCAGAATTGGTTGTAGTATGCTAGATCAGTGTTTCTCAACCTTTTTCCAGTCGGGGCGCCCTTAAAAAGTATTTTCAGTCTTGAGGCACCCCAGTCCAAGGCTTAGTTCACGTTACTGTGTGTTGCGGAACATGCGCAAAATCGCACTCGTTCCTGACACACAGACGAATGCTCTGCTCTTTAGGGGTACCATTAATTCTTAATGGTACCTCACACATTGGAAAATGTGCTTTTGGTGCCGTGCAATTTAAAAAAAAAAAAGGTCGGGGACTTCCTTCCCTGAATTTTTGTGGTTAGGGAAGCCCATTGAAATGAATGGGCTGCCCTACACGCAGCCACACAGATGTGAACCAAGGGCTTGTTCACATGTCAGGTTGGAGGGGTGGTAAAAGCACATGGTTAAGCTGTTTTTACCACCCCCAACTTCTTCCCCTTTAGCTGCAGAGACAGCAGCTGGGGGTGTACACATGCTGTGGCTGCAGCTGGAGGTATACCCAGGGTAAATGGGGCTGCACTGCAACTACCCTGCAACTGTATTCATTGCACGGTTGCAGTGTAGTAATGCTGCATTAAAACAGGTGGTGAGGAGGCAACATAATGCCTCTTTACCGTCTGTCAAATGCCTCTGAAAAGCGATCTGTGCATGGGTTGCTTTTCAGAGGAGAAGCAGTCCTTGCTGCTATCACAAACAAGACCTACAAAAACAGTTCTTATGGTACAGGAATGGAGGGGGGGTGTCCGGATTAAAAGTAAGATATATACACACACACATATACAGGCACTTGTACACACACACATGCAGACACGTGCACACACACAGAGACATGCACACACACAGAGACATGCACACACACACACATGTACAAACACACACATGCAGACACGTGCACACACACATGCAGACACGTGCACACACACATACAGACATGCAAACATACACATGTACAAACACACACAGAGGCACATGCACACACACATACAGACACATGCGCACACATACACATACAGACACATGCACACACATACACATACAGACACATGCACACACACACATACATACAGACACATGCACACACACATGTACAAACACACATACAGACAGACACTCACATGCACACACACATGTAAAAACACACATACAGACGTACACACACACATACAGACAGACACTCACATGCTCACGCACATACAGACACATGCACACACACAGACACACACATACAGACACATGCGCACACACACACATACAGACACATGCATACACACATACAGACACATGCACACACACACATACAGACACATGCACACACACACACACACACACATGCACACACACACACACACACATACATACAGACACATGCACACACACATGTACAAACACACATACAGACAGACACTTACATGCACACACACATGTACAAACACACATACAGACGTACACACACACATACAGACAGACACTCACATGCACACACACATACAGACACACACATACAGACACATGCACACACACATACAGACACACACACACAGACACTTGCACATGTACACACACACATATATACACATGTACACACACACATACAGACACATGTACACACACACAGACACATGTACACACACACATACAGACACATGTACACACACACATACAGACACATATACACACACACATACAGACACACACATACACACACATGTATAAAGCCCTTTTAAAACAAATCTAGCTTGTAGCACAGTACCTTTCCAGTTTCCTCATTCAGCCGGGTACTGCACTGTAGGGGGAAGCAGAGAGCACAGCACACTCCCCTGCACTTTACTTTCACTTTGCTGAGGTTGACGGAGCTTCTCACAGTGCCGATGTACAGTTCGGCAGGGGATCGGGAGATCGGGCTCATCTGACAGCCCTTCTCTCCCCTGATCCCGCGGCACACCAGAGAACCTCTGACGGCACACCAGTGTGCCGCGGCACACTGGTTGAGAAAGGCTGTGCTAGATTACAGTTACCACACGTGTATACTTTCTAGTGTACGAGAATCATTGTTGTGAGATACTGTAACATGTCTTATATTTTGACTTTCTGTTTAAGAAAATAATAAAATTTATATTTGAAAAAAAAAAAACACAGGAAAAAGTCCATAGAGCATTCAATACAGTCCATTAGAAATAGATTTTTCAAGTGGAAAGCCCCAATAAACCCTGTTCTGAATATAGTCCCACACGATAGCCAAGGAATAATAAAAATGCCGGATGACCGCTTACCAGAACTGTAGGACCTCTGTTATGAAGGTCTAATGGGCACAGACAGGAGGGAACACTCAGGCAAGGGCGGCAATTTCAAACGTCCGTCTGGATCCTCTCCTCCACCGGTAAATCCAGGCTCTGCTATGCTCTGTGGGAACCGCGTTCAGCGAGTAGGAATAGGAGCTTCCAAGGGGTGAGTCATGGAAACAAAAAGGAGGGCTTCATGGTGCAGTACATTTTAAGAAATAAAAATTCCTTTATTGTAACACTGCAACACTGACATACAAAAAAAAGCAGGCACTTCAGAGCGAAAAAAAACACAGCCGCGGCTCACGCCAGCTGGCTGATGCGCGGTGACGTCTAATCCTCTACCTCCACCTGACACTGCATTTCTCCGTACTAGGCATCAACAGGGTCTAGTCTCCTTTCCCTGTGGTGATCGTTATCATGTTGGAATACTGCCCTGTGGCCCAGTCTCTGAAAGGAGGGGACCATGCTCTGCTTCAGTATGTCACAGTACATGTTGGCATTCATGGTTCCCTCAATGAACTGTAGCTCCCCAGTTTTGGCAGCACTCATGCAGCCCCAGACCATGACACTCCCACCACCATGCTTGACTGTAGGCAAGACACACTTGTCTTTGTACTCCTCACCTGGTTGCCGCCACACACACTTAACACCATCTGAACCAAATAGGTTTATCTTGGTCCCATCAGACCACAGGACATGATTCCAGTAATCCATATCCTTAGTCTGCTTGTCTTCAGCAAACTGTTTGCGGGCTTTCTTGTGCATCATCTTTAGAAGAGGCTTCTTTCTGGGAAGACAGCCATGCAGACCAATTTGATGCAGTGTGTGGCGTATGATCTGAACACTGACAGGCTGACCCCCCTACCCCTTCAATCTCTGCAGCAATGCTGCCAGCACTCATACATCTATTTCCCAAAGACAAGCATGTGCACTCAACTTCTTTGGGCGACCATGGCAAGGCCTGTTCTGACTGGAACCTGTCCTGTTAAACCGCTGTATGGTCTTGGCCACAGTGCTGCAGCTCAGTTTCCGGGTCTTTGCAATCTTCTTATAGACTAGGCCATCTTTACGTAGAGCAACAATTCCTTTTTTCAGATCCTCAGAGAGTTCTTTGTCATGAGGTGTCATGTTGAACTTCAAGTGACCAGTATGAGAGGGTGAAAGCGATAACATCAAATTGAACACACCTGCTCCACATTTCCACCTGAGACCTTGTAACACTAATGAGTCACATGACACTTAGGGGTGTACTCACTTTTGTTGCCAGTGGTTTAGACATTAATGTCTGTGTGTTGAGTTATTTTGAGGTATCAGCCAGTCAGGGGTGGTATAAGGTATCAGCCATGGCCCTAAGCTCACCTCAGGCCCTGCTCTCTCTCCAGCATGTCTCACTTTGATGTAGAGACAGGACTCCTCAGCCTCTGAATCCTCTGAGGCACTCACCAGCTCACTCACTGACTCCTTCTGGTGCTCCGCAGCTGTTGCTGCACCCCTTGGAGCTTTCAACAAAGCCCCCAACCAGTCCTCGGGCACTGATACATCTTGTACAATTAGACCCGGAAGGTCCAACTCTGGTGGTTCTACAGCCCGCTCCACAGATGTTGCGGTGAAGCAGGACTTGCATCCTCGCTGACCATCAGATGCTCAACCACTGGTAAAGGGGTTGCGATAGCATGATCCTCCTCTTTAGGCTCTCTACAGAGTAGTTGGACCCCGCTGTCCTGCTGCGGGACCTATTCTCCTCCAACTGCAGCACCAGTTACAGAGAGTTTTGGAGGTGCATCTCCACCAGCTGCTGCTCAGTAGCCTTGGCACCCTTGATGACCTCCCTGGTGGCACCCTCCTACAACAAAACCCACCACTCACAAAGTGCCTCTCCAGCTGGGAATACCTCAAATAGGAAAACTGCATCCTCTACATCGAGCCCAAGGTGCTGGAGCAGATGTTAGGGCATTACATACAGCCCACACCAGGACCAAGGTCTCAATTGTCTCTGTGTATCACACAGCCAGTCCGTGCCTTGACATTATCCTCCGCACGGTTATTGCTGCATCTTTTCTCTAAAACATTTGGACCCTAACGATTGATGATTTTAAAACCTGGAACAATAAAATATAAAACAATTGGTCATTGTAACCAGTGTCCTTATCTTTAAATTTTTAGCTTACACTGTGAAATAAAATATGTAAGCTCACTAGTTGATATAGGTGACAAGTTCTGCTTTCCTTTGCTGAATCTTTTCAATAATATGACCCACTGTTTCTTGACTAGGCCAGACTAACTATGGTATCAAAAAGCAGAGAGGAGCCAAAGGGTGCAACAATCTTGTGCATTAAATAAAGGAATCAATTTATTAACTTATCAGACACTTTGAGAGAAAGTCACATATAAGAGACTAAAGCATAGGAATAGCATCAAGCAGCCCTCTGTGAGCAGCAGTTGTAAGCCAGGAATTGTGTCTTTGATCACTGCTGATAGAGTAGCTGTAGATCCACCAAACAATGGAAAGGGGCAGCAGCATGCACGTTGGCTCCTTGCAACACTTCCAAGTGGTCAGGTAATGGGTTTACTGTGGCAATGCATTTCAAAGAATTCCTCCCCTTTCTCAAGCCTCCTCTCCAGGTTTCAGAAAGAGGAGAAATTCTACAAAACGCGTTGCTACAGCAACCCCATTGTTTAGAATGTTCCCTCCCTTGGATTAGAAATTTGTTTTTGCTTGTCTAGACTCTCCTAGCAGCAAGTCCTGAAGTGCAAGTCATATGTCTTTCTTCATCAAAATGCAGGGATCATGTGGACTCTATGATGCCTGCTAAATGTATCTTTTAACTCTGTTTCCAGATACCAGACCCAAACACTCTATCTAAGACAGTCAAAGATCAATGCTATAATCTCCAGTCTGCATTCTGTCACGTGCTGGTTTCCAGGAGCTTGTCCCAGCGGCACACTACATAGCAGGCAAACAAGGGCAAGCCATACATTGATGACCTCGCCCCATATGGGTTTATTGCACTTGGCCGGCTAAATGACAGTCCCCAACTATGGTCATGTCCTCTAGTGAGAAGTGTGGCAATAGGTGAGGACTGTCAATCAGCCAGCCAAATGCAAGAAACGTGTATGGAGTGCGGTCATCAGTACCATACATAAGGCTTTTACATCTGGTTCAATACAACACTAGGCTAGGCACTGCCTGCCCTCTAGCGATTCTATCTAACCATACGCCAAAAAAAACTTAGTGTTGTATTAAGCTGGCCATAGATGGATCAAACCTCAGCCAGTTCAGCAGGAATCGGCCAAGGTTTGATCCACCTATAGGCAGGCTGGTAGTGCTGAAGTTGATCCATCGTTCGACTTAAGTACAACCAGCCTGTTGTGTTTTTTGCATGCGATTGCTGCCAGCAGCTATAGCCACCAGCAGTAATAATTATGTTCTGCCAGCAAGGAAGGCTCCCCACCGGCAAAACACAATAGTGCAGCAGGAGGGATTCCCCCATGAACACTGACTGTTGATGGGGGAATTTAACTGTTTTCTTTCCTGCATCCAATGGTTGCAGGAAAGCAAATGCATCATCTATGGCTTGCCTTAACTTCTTCAAATCCACGCTATAGCCGAATGACGGCTACAGCGCGGACCTACTTTGCCAGGAGGACGTCAATAGACGTCCTCCTGTGCCTGAGCGGCCTGCGCGCCCCCTGCAGTGTGCGAGCAGCTCGCTCTGTGATCAGCGAGTCTATGAGACTCGGCTGATCACAGATCGGAGTATGGGGGTGATCCCAACCCCTTACCACGTGATCATCTGTCAGCCAATGATAGCTGATCATGTGATGTAAACAGAGCCGGTAATCGGCTATTTTTTCTCCTTGCGCTGACAGCATGAGGAGAAAAAAAAAAGACGATCACCGGCAGCTCTCGGAGGGACATCGGTCGATCAAGGAAAGCTGCTGCCAGCTCATCTGTGCCCACCTGTGCCACCTGCCAGTGCCACCTAGCAGTGCACTACTAGTGCCCACCAGCACCACCTACCAGTGCCCACAGTGCCACCCATCAGTGCCCACAGTGCCACCTATCAGTGTCATCTATCAGTGCCTCATCAACAGTGCTGCCCATCAGTGTCACCTACCAGTGCCCATCCGTGTCACCTACCAGTGCCCATCAGTGCCACCTATCAGTGCCCAGTGCCATCTATCAGTGGTACCTATCAGTAACACCTATCAATGCCACCCATCAGTGCCACCCATCAGTGCAGCCTATCAGTGCCCACCAGTGCCACCTCATCAGCGCATATCAATGAAGGAGAAAATTTACCTGTTTGCAAAATTTTATAACAAACTATGAAACATGATTTTTTGTTTTTCAAAATTTTCCATCTTTTTTTGTTTGTTTAGTAAAAAATAAAAACCCCAGCTGTGATTAAATACCACCAAAAGAAAGCTTTATTTGTGTGAAAAAAATGATAAAAATGTCATTTGGGTACAGTGTTGTATTGTCATTCAAAGTGCGTCAGTGCTGAAAGCTGAAAATTGGTCTGGGCAGTAGAGGGGTTTAAGTGCCCAGTAAGTAGGCTTTATGTATGGGGAAGGCCTGGGATCCAGGTCCAGGATTGAAAGACATGGTGCCTGCATTTTATGCACACTTGTTTTAGTATAATTGCTGCTGTTAACATGCCAGGTTTACCCTAATTTAAAAAGTAATTATAAATTATGCCTTTAAAGACAAACTGAACCCAAAAACAAAGATTATTTTTTACCAGTCCTCCGATGTGGTGGTTGCATTTGTTTTCTTTTTAGATACAAGTACATTTTCAGCAAGTATAGAAAGAGGTGAACTGAAAACATACAAAATTCGTATCTAACCTTCTGTAAACTGGTAATATTTCCATACACCATGTAATGGAGAAGAACATTGGCAGACAAACAGTACTTGTAGTCCAGCCTAGATGACAACTATGACTCTCTGTATTAACACAGTGGAGGAGTGAGTATAGCCAGCTAAGGACAAGTGTGTTATTTACAGCATTACCAGGGGAGAATAAAGGGGGGGGGGAGCCTAAAAAATAAAACTATTGCAGACACCTTAGCTATGGACTGGTAAGCTGAAACATATTACATTTGTTTGGGGGGTTTCTGATAAACTTTAACCATTTTCCATCCAGACAATGTATATAAACAGCCAGACAGGAGCAGCATCAATGCGGATGGACATACCCGTACATCCACCTGCATCTGCCACTTGTGCGCAATCTATGATACCCCAGTTCTCTCTTTTACCCTCTAAAGCATCTGATCAAACTGAGATTGGCTTGATCAGATGCTTTCACAACTTGTAAGGGCTTGTAAACAATAAGCTAAAACCCTAAGTGACAAAATTATCATTGCTTCCGGCTTCATAGACCAAGGAGATGATTGGGGGGATCTTTTGTTCCTCCCTCATTTCTATAGTAAGCCGGCTTCAGTCCCAGGCTCCCCGGTAAAACAGGAGAGCCTGGGAATGTGGGGGAAGGTGGTGAAATGGCGCGGGGGGGGGGGGGGGGAACCCTCTACCTGTACAAGTGATTTAGTGGCTTTTACAATATTCAGCATCACCTGCTGAAAAAAAGTTAGCAGGGACCTAGGTAGAACCACTTAAGCCAGAAGGGGCAAGTTTCCCTGATCACCACCACACTAGTCATATTGAGATATTGGGAACTCTTTTGTTCTTCCTTTTTTCAGCCTCCTGTACTTTCTGGTCAGTGAACATGGTATTCCTGGGGGCAGCCATGTATTAGTAGGCTAGGCTTGCTTGTCTTATAGGAACAGGGACTGCCATAGGTGATGCTACACTAAGCTATATTCCTTGACCACTTGTATAGAAGCGACAATTTTTTTTTTTACACAATTGGTTGATTTGTGTGTTCCACAAGATATAATGCCCTGTGTATAATCAATCTAGACACTGAAAAAGTCTCACACATGTGGTATCATCAAACTCAAGAGGAGTAGTAGAATGTGTTTTGGGGTCTAAGTAAGACCATGCTGTGAGTGAAAAATATCTTTTTGAGTTGCCAACTTTGTGTAAAAAAATTATTCCACATTTTCCAAAAACTTTTGGCAAAATAATGAAGTCTTCAAAAAACTCACCATGCCTCTTAAAAATACCTTGGGGTGTCTACTCTCCAAAATGTGGTAATTTTATGTGTATTTACACTGCCCTGGTGCTCCAGGGCCTCCAAAAATTCAATAGGTAGTCAGGAAATTAGATGTGTAATGTATGCCCCTAGAAAGCCTAAAGGTGTTCCTTTGATTTTGGGCCCCTCTGTGTGGTAAGCTGTGAAAAAGTCTCATGCATGTCGTATCGCCACATGCATGAGGAGTAGCAGAATGTGTTTTAGGGTGCATTTCTAGGTATGCCTATAATATGTGTTAGAAATATCTTATTAATTAACAACTTTGTGTAAAAAAAGATACATTTTAATTTTCTTTCCTGCATTTTCTGAAAACTTGTGGCAAAACAAAAACGACATTTTCAAAACACTCACTATGCCTTTCAGAAAATACCTTGGAGTGTTTGCTTTCCAAAATGTGGCCATTTTGGAGTGTTTCTATTGTCCTGGTGCTCCAGGTCCTCCAAAAATGTGATAGGCAGTCAGGAAATTAGATACAAAGGTTATGCCCCTGGAATGCCTGAAGGTGCTCTTTGGATTGTGGGAACCTCTATACATCTAGTTTGTAGAAAAGTCTCAAACATGTGGTATTCCTATACCCAGGTGGCATAGCAGAATGTGCTTTGGGGTGTAATTGTATGTACGTGCATGCTGTGTGTTAGAAATAACTTGTTAAAATTACAACTTTGTGAGATAAAAACTTTTCTTTTTTTTTTTTTAATTTCTTAATTTTCCAAGAAATTGTGACAAAAAAATTACAATTTCAGAAACTCACCATGCCTCTTACTAAATACCTGGGACTGACTACTTTCCAAAAAGGGATTATTTGGGGGGTTATTGTACTGTCCCGACATTTTAGGACCTCAAGAAATGAGTATATCAGGATTTATCAATTCTCAGACATACTGTATATACAGTGAGGGGAAAAAGTATTTGATCCCCTGCTGATTTTGTATGTTTGCCCACTGACAAAGAAATGATCTGTCTATAATTTTAATGGTAGGTTTATTTTAACAGTGAGAGACAGAATAACAGCAAAAATATCCAGGAAAACACATTTAAAAAAAGTTATAAATTGATTTGCACTTTAATGAGTGAAATAAGTATTTGGTCCCCTATAAATCAGCAACATTTCTGGCTCCCAGGTGTCTTCTTTACAGGTAATGAGCTGAGATTAGGAGCACTCTCTTAAAGGGAGTACTCCTAATCTCAGCTTGTTACCTGTATAAAAGACACCTGTCCACAGAAGCAATCAATCAGATTCTAATCTCTCCACCATTGCCAAGACCAAAGAGCTGTCCAAGAATGTCAAGGACAAGATTTTAGATCTACACAAGGCTGGAATGGGCTACAAGACCATCGGCAAGCAGCTTGGTGAGAGGGTGACAACAGTTAATGCGTTATTTGCAAATGGAAGAAACACAAAATAACTGTCAATCTCCCTCGGTCAGTGGCTCCATGCAAGTTCTCACCTCGTGGAGTTTCAATGACCATGAGAATGGTAAGGAATCAGCCTAGAACTACGCCAGAGAATCTTGTCAATGTTTTCAATATTGACAATCCTGGATGGTTGCTATTGACAACAGCACTTGTAAAAGCTGAATTGCAGGCTAACACACAGTCTTTTTCGCTGGTGAATCCTCTATGCAATGGGATAAGCAAAGTCCGCCCTCTTCTGTGTTGCTAGGGGCGACGGCCAGCAGGTTAACCGTGATGGCGGATCTCAGTGGGACCTCCAAAATGTAGCGGTGCCCCTGTGGGGTCACTGCGTGTTTCACCATCCACACATCACCCTGCTTGGTCAGACATTCATTTTAGACACGCTTTCTCCAGTCAATGAACAGTCTCTTGCTTGTTTTTGTTATTTTTATTAGGGGATTAAATTTGGATGGGGAAAAGGGACATGGGATGCCCAAATGATAAATCTTTCTTGGTAGAATAAAGGTAGTTGAATCCAAATTGACAGTCTCAGCTACTTCACATCTCCTCCAGCACACTACTTGAGATCTCTTATGCCTCTACTGTCCAATTCTAGATTCCTGTCATCGTTAGCACATGGCTAGGCCTCAGTCTGAATAAGTCCTAACATTTTCCTAATAACCATTTACAGGCGGGGGTCTCAGTCCCCTGTGTCGTAGTAGCCATTTTGGATTAAAAGAATAATTGTGCTAACTGATCCTTGGTGGACTACTGCTCCCAGCAAGTCCGATGCAAATCCTGCCAACCCTCCTGGCTGCAGCGACTCAACTTCAACAACACCACAGTCCCTCCCTCCCAATCCCGGCATGTCTCTCCCAGAGCTTCTCACTGTGCATCTTACTCACTGACCCCAGCATGGATCCCTCCTGAATGACTTTCCTAGCTGTGTTCCCTGCTGTCTTCCTCCTGCTCTTGTTTCAGGACACCTCTCAATTACCGTGTAAAGAGAGGCTCCCTCCCATCTCCCGAGCTCCAGGCTCAAGGTACACCCCCCAGAAAGGGGGTCCCTCAAGGGCCACCACAGCCTAACACACCATCATCTCAGTTCTTCCACCCGACAACTCCTCCCACAACAGGCTGACTATGGGTATATATAGGAGGCCTGCCCCCTGCCAATCCTAGTTGGGGATTGATCAGGGCTCCCAAATACACCCCATGTAACTCCAGCACACAGCCCTGCCTCTCTTCCAGAACCTTCTCCCTGGAAACAGAGGAGGCACCCAAGAGCTGAAGCACCTTTCAGTCACCTGTTGCTACACTAAACCACCCCCCCTGCCCCCAGATCAAAAACAAACAGGCCTAGCTCACAGCTAGGCCTGCCTAAATTTACCTGCACTGACAGTAAAACCACAAACACTACTCTAGCACCTACCTAAGGTAGAGGGCGCTACACATAAATCATATAAAAGATCTATAATACATGAAAGTTTTAGGGTGATATCATAAAATAAGTTTTCATGTAAAGTTATTGAAGTGGAGACCAAAATTTTGCTATAACATCTAAATTTCTGTGGTGAAATATTTTATATTTAGAAAGCATTATGTCTTTCTGCTATCTACATGGATAAATTGTAGATTAGACTAAAATCGACAAGAGAGGCTGTATCTTTTCCTCACCGTACACCAAAATAAATGATGTATCTCGGTATGCCCTGCTTTTTTTCAATATAAGTGCCATTTCTTATTCATAGTAAGTGAAATTATTTCTATGAAATATAGAGAATTTGTTCAGCAGTGATAAATGTGCTGTGCGGGATGGGATGGGCTGAGATTTGCCCTGGAATGCCCTGACCAAGCTGCTTGCAAAATTGAGGAGGGACAGATGTAAAAATTCACAATTTTCTCCTGCTCACTAACACTGTAAACACTGTAGTAGTATACTGCTAAGACAGGTCATCTTCCTGTTGTTGTTGCAGTGTGATGTTACATCTGCAAAATGTAATATTTAGCTGCTTATGTCTCACTGCATGACAAAATAAAAAAAAACAATTATAAAACATAAAAGTAAACATAAAAAACAAACAAATGGTCTTTGGGATTATGTGATAGTTAGGGAGAATTAAAATTGCAGTGAGAGTGGATGAACTTCAATGTCAACTGAAGCTAATTTAAAATGACAAACATGAGTCATTATTTTATAGAAGTTTACAGCAGTCAAGCAATGTAGCACAGCGGTAGGATCAGCCAACACCATATGGAGAGATATAGTGCTAGCAGCAGGGCTTTAGATGGGGTGATTTGTATTTACAGGTCATTAGGAAGACTTCACCTAGTGTTCATATCTGGAGGAGAAAAGTATTTCTCTCACTGCAATGAGCTGCTCCTGGTAATAGAGTTAAAACAAAATGCAGATGATAGATAGATAGATAGATAGATAGATAGATAGATAGATAGATAGATAGATAGATAGATAGATAGATAGATAGATAGATAGATCTTTAACACTTTATTTATAGCACAACCAACACTGGAAACACTTTCCAGGAAAAACTATGACTTATTTACTAGCAGTGGGTAGAAGGCAGACATGGGGGTAAGTCACACATGTGCAAGTCACAAGCAAGTCTCAAGTCTTAACCTTCAAGTCATAAGCAAGTCCCAAGTTACTGTGGCGAAAAGCAAGCAAGTCAAGTCGAGTCCCTGCTAGAAGTCAAGCAAGTCAAGTCAAGTCATTTATTTTGGTCAAGTCACAAATTAAGTCAAAATACTGATCTACCCCATTTCCATCCTTTAAATTAGTTAAAAGTCAGTTTTCAGGAAAGGTTTTGTTTTATTTTCAACATTAACAAAACTGCTTAGTGCTTTTTCTTGGCATATTAAAGAAACACTTTGAATGCCCAAATAGCAGACAAGGAGCAGAACACTCAGCAATTAAATGGCCAACAAGCCTGAAAAAATGTAGTCCTTGCTGAGGGGGAAAATAACTAAGCTCAAAGTTTGAACTTGACACAATGCCAATATCTGGACACTTGAATGGTGATGAGAATAATAGTATTCTCATCACCATTCTTCAAGTGTCCAGATATTGGCAATTTGGCATTGTGTCAAGTTCAAACTTTGAGCTTAGTTATTAGAATAGTAAAAAGAGGGAGAAACACCCGCGCAATGGGATGCATGCAATGGAATAAAAATTTAAAAATTAAAGAATGTTGTTGGAACTGCTGCCACTACCGATTACTTCCACTAGGTGGAGTAAGATATAAGAAAAAAGGAATAGAAGTAGATAGCGCTGTTTCCAAGCCTGGTGAATTCAAATGTGTTATAAAGGTCCTGGATGTGCATAAGTCAAGTTGGTTGTCTGACTTAATAAAGTGCAGTGTGTGCTCTAAAAAAGATATAACTTAATCCGTATAAATATAATATATCCATATATAAATGAACTGTATTTTTTAATTAAAAATATTTGTGCAAAATTATGTGATCCATAACGTAAATCGATAATGTACATATGAAGTAAACAAACAAATATATATAATCAAGTGCTTTCAGTGCTGCTAGGATCTGGTGAGTGCAATCAATCACTATTAGAACACGGATTAAGGCACGCACTGAAAGGTTTACTCATTGGAATATCCATCAGAATCCAGGGGTTTTTTTTGTAGCAGCACTGAAAGCACTTGATTATATATATTTGTTTGTTCACTACATATGTACATTATCGATTACGTTATGGATCACATAATTTTGCACAAATATTTTTAATTTAAAAATAGGGTTCATTTATATATGGATATATTATATTTATACAGATTAAGTTATATCTTTTTTAGAGCACACACTGCACTTTATTAAGTCAGACAACCAACTGGACTTATGCACATCCAGGACCTTTAGCCTCGGTTCACACCAGAGGCGGCACGACTTGCAGGTCGCCTCACCGAGGCGACCTGCACACGACTGCCGGGGCGACTTGCAAAACGACTTCTGTATAGAAGTCTATGCAAGTCGCCCCAAGTCGCCCCCAAAGTCGTACAGGAACCTTTTTCTAATTCGGAGCGACTTGCGTCGCTCCGATTAGAACGGTTCCATTGTACTGAACGGGACGCTACTTGTCAGGCGACCTAGGTCGCCTGACAAGTCGTCCCAGTGTGAACCGAGGCTTATAGTAATTCCACAGGATAAACATTCACTAAATACTATAGGCAACATCTTTACAATCTTTCCCACTCCATACTGCCCTCCCACTAAGGGAATAACACATTTGAATTCACCAGGCTTGGAAACAGCGCCTATCTACTTCTATTCCTTTTTTCTTAGTTATTAGAATAGCCACTTAAAATGCATTGCATTTGCAAAAAATAGTATTCTCACTTCTCAGAATACTATTTTTTGCAAATGCAATGCATGTTAAGTGGCTATTCTCAGAATAGCCACTTAACATGCATTGCATTTGCAAAAAATTTAATTTGAAAGTACTTTCTCGCTCAGTTGTGAGCGATGGGGTCGCATTATCACCCCACCATGGCTAAACACACGTTCAACAGGTGCGCTTGATGCAGGGACTGACATTACTCTTACCGCTACCCTGAACAAAGAGGGGAGCATGTGCCTGTTTATGGCCCAAAACTGAAGGCAGCTCTGTCCATCACAAATGTCTAAATACTGGTTCAGCTGAATTTGGGGACTGGAACATGAATCTCTCTTCTGTTTTTTGCGGTATGCTGTGAACAGCCCAGATTGACTCTCTGACTCTGCCACTGGCATTTGCTCGTCTTCATCGGTGGTTGTTGGGGTGGGCTTGCAGTCCTCTTTGAGAATCAAGTCTGAAAAACACAAGCATAAAACAGTGACTCAATGCACTCAGGTGTTATTACTGCAAACGGGTTATTACCAAAAACATAACATACTTTTTATCATCGCAGACACAGCCTCCTTGACATTTTCGGTAGCCAAAACATCATGGGTCTACCACATGGTGCCAAATGAAGGATCCAGCAGAGCAGCTTTTAGGTATGCAGGGTCAGAGAAGGGTAAGGTTGCTACATCATTCTGTTCATCTGCCATCCTCACATTGACAAAGATCCCTTCGAAACGTCTTTGGAGTGATTCTTGCAGGCTACGGATCAAGCCACCAAGGTAGCGCACGCTCTCTTTATGATTTTCCAAGTGGTGATTCAGAGAAAGGATACAGGGTACAACAGCACTTATTGTCACAAGTTTTTCTCCCTATGAGAGGTCTGTGGCTTCTCCAAAAGGTTGAAGGACATCCACGAGTTCCTTAATCTGATTCCACTCTCTAGCTGTGAATACAGTCTCTTTGTGTCCCCCATCTTCAAGCATTCTAGTCAGTTTCAGCTGGTTACAGCTGACCACTGATTTCAATTGCCTCAGTGTGGAATTCCAGCGTGTGGTAACAGAGGCAGGGATTCCACGCTGTCCAAACTCGTCCTCAAATTTTTCCTTGAAAGAGGTGCTTGTGTGTAACAAGGAGCTCAACCTGGAAGCTTTGACGAGAGCTGCATTGACTAATTTAGTCTCTTTAAGTCCATCACCTATTACCAATTGAAGTGTGTGTGCAAAACATTGAAGTCTAGTCTGGGTTTTTGCACTCAAATAATTGTCAAACATCTCCTGTTCTTCCACTGACAGGTCATTCCAAATGTCTGAATTATCAAGGTCATCGTCTTCATCTAGCTTTCCTGGAAAACATGTAGTGAATGCTTTTTTCATGTTTGCGGCATTGTCACAGATGATGTGGTCTACCTTTTTTTTAATCTTGTACTCTTCACATATATGCTCAAATTCCTCACAAATTCTTTTCCCTGTATGGGGACCTTTGAAGCGGTTGCACGCAAGCAACTGTGATTTTAACTGAAGACGGTCATCCTCAATGTTGATCCAGTGCACTGTGACTCCAAGAAAGCCTCTCATCCTGCGGTCTGACCATATATCTACAGTCACTGACAGATGATCTACCACTTCGAGTTCATTTTTCAGCTTCATTTTCCTATCTGCCACCAGATTGTCAAGCTTGCCAGTAATTGTTCTTCTACTTACTGGAGAGTACTTGTTGTCTACTATTGACAAAAAGCGACGAAAGCTTTGATGTTCAATGAAGGACAGTGGCATGTTGCAGTTAATAATGAGGTCTGACAGGATTGAGTTTGTAATTGCCTTTTGCTGCTGGTGGTTGCAGTGGTATAGCTGCACAGTCCCCTGTGCGATGAATTGTGAGATTTGAGGCTGGGTATCATCAAAAGTCCCTTTGGTATGGATGTGCTCTTCATATCTATAGAGTAAACAGAAGAGAGATAGAAAAAAAAAGTTAGCTATGTGATTTATTGATTTGAACAACAATACACTCTGCTCCCACCTAAAGTGGGATGTAGGCCTAATTTGCATATATATATATATATATATATATATATATATATATATATATATACATACACGTGACGTTACTGTACCTACTTTTCTTTGTGGGTTTTGTAGTGATGGATGAAGTTGGATGTTGTGGTGGACGTGTCTCTTATTATTGAGTTGCAGACCTTGCATATCGCCGTTCTCTTCTTTTCACCAACATCTAAAACATAATCCTTAAATCCAAATTTAATTATTTTTGGAATAACTCCCTCCATTATAGCTGCCTTGTGCGTTGATCTGTCAGGGGTGGATCCAGAGTTTGCTGTCGGGACGGCCCGGGCACTGCCAGAAAATAAGGTGTTGCTGCTTAGTACACTAGTACTTACAGAACTATTTTTAATGTATTATATATATATACGGTCCTAACCTAACCTTGTTTAAAACAGTGACACGTTTATCATTCCAGATTAGAATATTACATTAGTGACTCATAGTGACACTTTTTGGGCACCAGTGACACCAATACAGTGACCAGTGCTAAAGTTTGCATTGATTTCAGCATGCATGGAGCACTGCAGTACATGAACTTTCACTGGATGTGGACTGTTTAATGAGTTTGTAGTACGCATGGAGCACTTAATTCAGCAATATGATTTTTATGTAACATTCACGTTGAGCACTTTGTACTTCGCACAAGTAATAGTTAATTAGTGAAGGACTCAGGGAGGAACTGGTCTGGGACTGAGGGTCAGTGCAGTGGCCGTCGCAGCGCAGGAGAAAAAAAGCACAGAGCCGAGGAGGAGGAGAAAACAAGGAAAGAAGGTTTGTACCTACCTAGGTTTCATAGTTTTAGCATGTGCAATGATATTGATGATTGATTGCATCTGCAATCATATCTGCTTCCTGCAATCATCAGTACAGGCCACTGGCTAGGGCCCTGCTAGCTGCTACATCACTAGTGCAGATTTGCAGAAGCTGCAGGTCTGTTTGATGCAGTGCCAAGCAAGCTAATGCTTCCCTGCAAAGTTTGCAGGGAAGTTTTCAGGGAAGCATTTGCTTGGCACTGCATCAAACAAACCTGCAGCTTCTGCAAATCTGTTTCCTCCTCCTCGGCTCCGGGCTCTGTGCTTTTTCTTCTGTGCTGCGACGACCACTGCACTGACCCCCATTCTCAGACCAGTTCCTCCCTGAGTCGTGTGACTGTCCCTGCTCCAGTGCCCCCTCAGTAGAAGAATAATAGTCTGCCATGACTTACTCTATGGCTGCTGGACTGGACTCCACTCAGATTCAGTCAGTCGGCTAGGCTTGGCTGGCTCCTTGGGCAACTTCCAGTTCCTTCTTCCTCCCCCACCGTGAGGCCCGCGACTCACACTGCTGGCTCTGCACACTTGCACAGAAGCCCAGCCCCTCCCTCAGAGATCACTCCGCAGCAGGAGGGGGGCGGCGCCGCGGCCTGGCCGGACGGAATACAGAGACCTGTACAGCCTAGGAGGAGAGACTGCAGCGCAGTCATCATCAAATAAAAAAAAAAGTCTGCGGCGGCCGCGAACACTGCAAGCGCCGCTCGCGGACACCTATGCGATCCCCGGCCACAATGTTAGCAAGCTGTATTTGTGCGGGCAGAAGCCGGGACTCGGGGGAGCTTTCTTTTGTGGGGGGGTGGCTTTTGCCTAGGCCAAGACACAGCACTGGTGGTGCCAAGTCATTGCAAGTCATTGCAAGTCAAATAGCCCAAGTCAAAGTCAAGTCGCAAGTCATTAGTGGCGAGTCAAAGTCAAGTCGAGTCATTTATTTAATTTTGTCAAGCAAGTCGCAAGTCCTCAAACAGGTGACTCGAGTCCGACTCGAGTCAAGTCATGTGACTCGAGTCCCCCACCTCTGGTAGAAGGAAACACAAGATAGCAGCAGGAGGTCATGAGCATTGGTCAGCTAGTCATCAGAGCACCCATCGTAGCTTGTATAATGGGCTAGCTCCCATAAGTGACATCTTTACACGCTGTGTCGTCCCCATGGGGAGCAATTATGTCATCAAAAGATATACAACGATGCAAATTGGGAACTTTATCAATAAAGTTCAAACGCTTGCAGATGCAGTCACTGACTTCTCCTATTTTGTTTCTAAGGGCCCATTCACACTAGTGCTATGGCTGCCATTTTTTTTTCCGCACTGGGGGAACGCCTGTCACTGCTAGGGCAAAAAACTGTTTTCTATGTGCCCCATTATCAGTACAACAGCCCACATGTGCGATGCAGTGAACTGCGATAAAATGGAGACATGCTGCTTTTTATCGCACCTCACTGGATGGCACCACGTGTCACTGCACAACAGCGCACTTGCATTTCAAATAAAGTTGGCCAAAAAACATCATGCCCTACCGCAGGCTCACTGCAGCTGAAATGGACAGCTGTGTGTGTGGGACACACAAATTTTAGTGTTAGGACCACAGATTACAGGGTGCCGTGACGTGGCTCTGTGGCTTACGCATGCGTTTGCAAATGCGTGCAGACCGAACCCCTGTTTTTAACGCATACTGTTAGACAGGACAATTGGTTGTTTGCGAGCTGGTGGTAAGTAGGCTTGGATTTTTTCCTGGGCATTCCCCAGGTTTTGTTGATATCTGTGTGTACACTAAATCACTCCAGTTTAGACCCCTTTCACACTGAGGCGCTTTTCAGGCGCTTTCACGCTAAAAAGAGCACCTGAAAAGCTCTCAAAAAACCTATTTCCATTCAACCTGGAATGTCCGGATGTGATGCTGATCCTCTGGCTTAGGTACTTTCTATGCCATTTCCATTGAACTAGCATGCAAAAGGAATGTCATGGTGAAGTCAGAATTGTTCAACTTGTTTTAAAGCGGAGGTCCGCCGAAAAAAAAATATTAAAAGCCAGCAGCTACAAATACTACAGCTGCTGACTTTTAATATATGGACACTTACCTGTCCAGGTAGCCCGCGATATCGGCAGCCGAAGCCGATCCGTCCATCGGCTCTCGGACGCTGCCGCCGCCATCCACAGCAAGGGAATAAGGAAGTGAAGCCGTGCGGCTTCACAGCCTGGTTCCCTACTGCGCATGCGCGTCCTCTCTGGTCCCTGCTGTGTTCTAGGACCTGTGTGTCTCCCAGAATACAGCGGGGGGAGGACAGTGCAGGCGCTGGAAGTGGCGTAGGTCACCGCAAGCGCTGCGGTGATCTATTCCAGGAAGTGGGAGCAAATCCCTGTATTAGACAGGTATCTGCTCCCTCCTCCCCCCTGAAAGGTGCCAAATGTGACACCGGGGGGGGGATCTAAAAAGTTCAATTTTTGGGTGGAACTCCACTTTAAGCTAGTAGACCAAAAAGTACTGAAGACTAAAGCCAGATCAGCATTACTGCCAATACTGAACATTTTCAAACATTCATCAATGGGAAGCCTATATATTTTTCTTATGACAGGCTTTCTTTAAACTCAAATAAAAATGTGTCTTCGAAAGAAAAAAAAATTGCAGAGATATCAGCTGATCTTTTATTAAAAAGGATTTTTTCAATCTTAAATTTCTTTTTTCACTCCTGTTTACTGCTTATTACATTTAAACAAATTTGCTTATAAGACACATAAACCTACTTCTAGCATCGTTGAATTTTATTGCCAGCAGCAATGAAAGCTTTTTATGAAATGTTGTATTTATTATTTTTAGGCCCAATTCCCCTCCATATAATTCACAATCTACCCATTCAGAGACTAAAGTATACCAGAGAGTTCAGCTGAAGTGCACTCAAACCAGTAACACATACATACCATTATATTATTATTACTTTATAAATAAACATAATTTAAAACAAAATTTCCATCATTATTTACATTTTACAAAAGTCACCATTGTAAGAGAAAACCCAATAAAGGAATAACTAAAATAATAAATCGTCTTCTCTCTTTTCACACGGCCATGGCCTTGTAATGTTTGCAGCAGGGGCATATCTACCGTGAGGCAAACAAGGCGTCTGCCTTGAGCGGAATTTTTTATCAGGGGGGTGGTGCTGGCCCCAGGCGACCACGCTATAGCCGAATGACAGCGTGGTTATCCAGTTTTGGGAGGGCGTCTATATGTCCTCCCAGAACTGCGCATCCCACGCACCCGGTGCACTTTGTGATCGCTGTGTTCTTTGGACACAGCTGATCAAAGATCGGGGTAAAGAGCCAATCACAGCGGCTCTTTACTACATGATCAACTGTGTCCAATCACAGCTGATCACAAACACACTTTCCGGTTATCAGCATTCCTTTCCACATGCTGTCATAACGTGAGGAGAGAGCTGGTAACCGGCGAGTTGAAAGGGGACATCTACACTAATAATCAGGGCACTGATCATCAGAGCAGCCCCAACAGTGCCCATTAGTGCTGCCTATCAGTGCCCATCAGTTGTGCCAATTAGTGGTGCCAATCAGTGCTGCCAATCAGTGCCTCCTTATCAGTGCCATCCATTAGTGCTGCCTATCAGTGTCCATCAGTGCCACCTATCAGTGCAGCCAATTAGTGCCCATCAGTGCTGCCAATCAGTGCTGCCTATCAGTGCCCATTATTGCAGCCTATCAGTGCTGCCTATCAGTACCCATCAGTGCCTCCTATTAGTGCCCATCAGTTCCACTTATCAGTGCCGCTTCATCAGTGCCTCCTCATCAGTGCCGCCTCACCCTCTGCCTTGCTTAACCTGTCCTATGTCCTGCTGACCCCATCCTCTGCAATCAGCACCACAGCAGCAGTGAACAACAACTAGTTTTTATTGAGTATATCTAGACAAATATACATTCATAAAGAAACTTTCTGAAGACAGGAAAATGCATCCAAAGTGTCTTGTAAGTAAATAATCTGAGTATAAAAGAGGTTACACAAACAAATGTAGAAGCATTTACACCTATTGTGAATGTATCCAAACTTTTTTGAAAAAAAAACAAAACAGAAAGCATATTGTCAATTAGCCCAAACCGAGCTGTCACACAATGTTTCATCCTATAAAAAAGAAAAAGGGTCATTGTTGTGCTCACCCTAATTGTAACAAACTGAAGGGCTTGTGCCTAAAATAAAATTATCAATCATGTCCCGCTTGTAATGATTGCAACGTGAGGTGGTAGAATATCAAATACGGCCAGCATGACTGCACAAAAAACAAATAATGGGGCTGTGGTGTGGAATCCACTTTCAAGGAAAGAAGAGAATCCGCAGTGTCTTGGGTAACTAGCCAAGGTCCCCAAATCTCTCCTGGTGACCCCCATCCTCATATGTCAGCTTGTACAGAGGCAAGGTTTGATTAAGTGTACTTACCTGCCCTGTGTAATGGTTTTGCAAAGAGCAGCCCAGATGCCCAGATGCCCCTCCCTCACCAGTGCTCCTGGCCTCTCCCCCCGTCGAGTGCCCCCATAGCAAGCAGCTTGCTATGGGGGGGGGCCCAAGCTGAGCCGGTATTCTGCATGTCCATTCACACACAGAGCCGTGGCTCGGCCCCATCCCTCTCTCTCCTCATTGGCTCACTGACTTTGATTGGCAGAAGTGGGCGCTGCTGTCAGGAGGGAGAGTCTGCAACATTGTTGGATCGAGATGGTGCTCAGGTAAGTATTAGGGTTATGAGGGGGGCTGCTGCACACAGAAGGTTTTTTTTCATTAAGATTAAAAAAACCTTCTGCCTTTAGAACCACTTTAACCACTTCAGCCACTGAAGGATTTGCCCCCCTAATGACCAGGCCATTTTTTGCGATACTGCACTGCGTCGCTTTAACTGAAAATTGCGGGGTCGTGTGATGCTGTACCCAAACAAAATTGATGTCCATTTTTTCCCCACAAATAGAGCTTTCTTTTGGTGGTATTTGATCACCTTTGCGAGGGGGGGGGGTGCACTATAAACAAGCGATAAGAGCAACAATTTAAAAAAAAAAATTTTTACTTTATGCTATAATACATATCCGAAAAAATGTATAAAAAAACTAATTTATTTATCAGTTTAGGCTGATATATATTCTTCTACATATTTTTTGTAAAAAAAAAAAAAAAATCGCAATAGGCGTATATTGATTGTTTTGCGCAAGCTTATCGTGTCTACAAACCATGGGATATATTTTTACTGGTAATGGCGGTGATCTGCGATTTTTAGCGGGACTGCGACAAATCTGGCCCCAAATGACACTTTTTGGGGACCAATGACATTATTACATTGATCAGTGCTTTAAAAAAGCACTGATCAATGTAAAAATGACACTGACAGGGAAGGGGTTAACAGAAGGGGGCGATCAAGGGGTTAACGGTGTTCCTGGGTGTTTCCTAACTGTAGGTCTCTGTCTGTTGTTTAAAAAGGCAGATCCCCATTCTGCCGGGTAACCGGCAGACATCGAGTCCGCCCGACCCATGGGCACGCTCCCGCAGTGTGCAGCGGGAGCAAGAGCTAGCCCGCTATCGTGCCTACATGAGCCGACGTACAGCTGCGGCGATTTGTGCAGGAGAGCCAACCTGCCGCCGTATAACGACAGCGGCTGGTCGGCTAGTGGTTAAACAGTCTCATTCTTTAGCTGATCAGACAACGCCCATGTGAAGGGGGCCTAATGCCGCGTACACACGAGTGGACTTTATGGCAGACTTTGCCCGGCGGACGGGATTTGGTTGGACAATTCGATCGTGTGTGGGCTCCAGCGGACTTTGTTTTCTCAAAAGTTGGACGGACTTAGATTTGAAACATGTTTTAAATTAATCCATTGAAATCGAGTCCGGTCGAAAAGTCCACCGTCTGCATGCTAGTTTGACGGACAAAAAGCCACGCTAGGGCAGCTATTGGCTACTGGCTATGAACTTCCTTGTTTTAGTCCGGTCGTACGTCATCACGTACAAATTCGACAGACTTTGGTGGATTGTGTGTAGGCAAGTCCGTTCATTCAGAAAGTCCGTCGTAAAGTACGTTGAAAAGTCCGCCGGGCAAAGTCTGCCGTAAAGTCCGCTCGTGTGTACGCGGCATTAGTGGAATATAGATCATTAGGACTGAATTCACCTGCTTTTGCTTCATGTGTTTCCCATTTAAATCAATGGAAAGGTATCAAAACACGTCAATACAAACAATAAGAAGTATTTCAAATTGTCATTTTACACATTAATGTATGTTATGACACACACTAACGCACCCATTTGTGCTAAATTCACACTTTTTGCATATTTGCTACAAAAAAAAATGCATCGGAACGCATGTGAACTCATGCAATAAGACGTGTCAAATTGTTATTACACGCATCATCATATACGTTGTGACATCAGAATCAAAACAAAGAACATTGCAACATGTAATTAAAATGCACATTAACACATGTACAGTATTACACATCAGCAGTGGTGTCGCTAGGGGGTGGCTACTGGGGCTATAGCCCCAAATTTGGGGCCCATAGGCCTAAGTCTCTTACCTAGGGTTGGCTCTGGGGCTCCATCTGGTCAGCTGGTGCTGGGGGGAGGAACATGTCTAATTAATGTTATCAGGCACAAGTTCTTATCTATATTCAGCAGTTCCCACAATTTAATCATTGTCCCGATGTCCACATCTGTACCAATCTGCCGGGCAATGTAATTGTCGGAAACCGCAGCCCTCCCCCTGATGTAATGGGGGGCTCTCTGGGGACCCTAATGTGTTGAGGGGGACTGTGATTTAAGTGGGGATCCACACTCAGATATGTAACAATACTTTATATATATATAATATATAAATACAGTATATATATATATAGATAGGTAGATAGGTAGATAGATAGACAGACAGACAGACAGACAGACAGACAGACAGACAGACAGATAGATAGATAGATAGATAGATAGATAGATAGATAGATAGATAGATAGATAGATAGATAGATAGATAGATAGATAGATAGATAGATAGACACACATGTATATTATATACATGTGTATGCCCGCCCAAGCGTATGACTTTCTTTACTTCTCTGCTATGGGCTCTAGCCCCAGATCTTTTGTAGACCTAGCAACGCCCCTGCACATTGGCCATAAAAATGCATAGGTATGAACCCAGCCTAATGCTTTTCATGTTCCAGCAAGTCGGGATAATCTGAGCTATTCGTTAATACTGCCAAGTCTAACAACAGGTCTTCTTTCTAGGAAAAAATAAAGATCACTATGACTTTGTAACTATTTCATTGTGATAAGGTTACCTCTGCGAGCCCTAGTGTAATTAAATGGCTAGTGGAAGCTCCAGGAACTGACCAACAAAGTGTACATGTATCTGAGCAGCTACAGAGAAAATCCTAATAAAACCCTGGTATTTACCAAGCATGTCTGCAAATCTCATAAGTAATCAAAAGCATATTAGATGCTGTGTTTACTTTGCGTATAACTAGCTGACTGTAACCGCTAATAAAATGACATCCTGTAGTTCTGCCAGACAGCATTTTCTGATAATCAAAATACAATATCTGCTCTTTCAGATTTATCAAAAGCAGTGAGAGGTATGATTTCAGTATAATATTCACAGACAAAGTCATGTAAGAGATAATGAGTGTAATCAATCACTGATCTTTCATTTCACTCTGAGATAAGTGCGGAGCCAGGCAAAGACAGTTTAAAATGTTCCATCAATTCAAATAAAGATGATGATAAGATGTTAGAAATGATAAAAAAAATAGATTAAGTCACTCCAAGCTGGGTATAGAAGAGTGTGTATGGGCAGGGGTACATAAAACTGATGCTGGTGGCTGCTCTGCCCACTAAAGTTGGATATACACTATACAAATTTGTGCAGTTTCTGTACAGTCTTCTTTAGATTTAGTGAAACTGTAATATAGGGACACACCTAAATAAATGATTCAGTTTGTATAAAATCAGACAGGCCCGTGCACTACATACAGTAGTTGATAGTAGATGTATATTGTATGGTCAACCCAAGACCTCTTTCAGATGCACGTCCTCCGTTCCGATCAGGAAGTGATTCCTGAACAGATCCCCTGCTGAATCTGAGCCGAACAGACTGGATTATAGTCACCAGCTCTCTACAGGCTGAAGACAGAGAACTGAGCGATCAGTGGTCTTTGATCTCTCAGTTCTCGGTCTTAGAGGTGGGGGGGGTAGCTGCAGCTGGGATCAGTGCTGCAGCCATCTAGGCGGGGGCATGACTGTTGGGTTTTTTTAAAGCCATACTTCTTGTTTAACCCTTTCGCTGTCAGAGTCGTGTTTGCATTTTTTGCACACATGTTTAAAAAATCATTTTAGGCATAAAGATTACATAAAAAAAAAAAACAAAAATTAAATATTTTCTGAAAGCAGACAGGCTAGAGAATAAAATAGTGGTAGTTTCAAATTTTGGTGCCACTTGATATTTTAGGGCAAACAAACGCAATAAACTGCCCAAGTGTATGGTAAAATACGAAAGACAAGGTTGCACTGAGTAAATAGATACCCAACATGTTAAACCTTAAATTTTTGAGCTCCCGTGAAATGGCGACAAACTTCAGTACCCTATATTTTCTATAGGCGACACATCAAAAGCCCTCTATAGATATATCATCAGTTTAGTGTTACAGAGGAAGTCTAGTGCTAAAACTATTGTTCTCAGTCCGACATGCACGATGATATGTAACGTGTATTGCAATCAACATTTTCATGTGTAGGAGCCCCGACGCATGGGTTTACATTCGCATGTGCATACATGTGGGAGTATTTTGTGCTTAACTTTTTTGTTATCGCATTGCAATACATCCCTTCACGGCTATGCTAGCTGGGTAAAATGACAGGGTGACTCGGAAGTGATGTCATACACGTCACTTTCCAAGTCACAGTAAGAAAGGGAGAGCAGACGTGTGTCTGCTCTTCTTCTTCGTCCCCTCCACCCGCTGGCACCCATATCCACAGATGGGCAAGCGCAGACCGGAATACATGTTGGGTGCGCGGGGGGGCGTTGGTACTGGGGGGGTGTGTGTAAGCAATCGGGCGACAGCGCAACTTATGGCTAAGTCCACCTTTATTTTTTTCTAAATTCCAGCTCCCCTATGTACCATGTGTAGCACTAACTTTCGGTGGAGCTGCTGGTTTAAAGCGGGCTGTTACCTTCACTCTCAATACCTCTGTTGCACCGGCACCGGTTCTAGGGTCCCATTGAGTTTACCTCTGGACGATGTAAGCACCAAACACTTGAGTATATTTTCCAGTGCTTTAATGAACAAGTAATAAAGGAAGTAGCAGGAAAGAGGCAGAAGGAAAGTTGCAGGGAAGCTCAAATACATTTCCTTAGTATTCTTTAGAACATTCTTTGGAATTGAACACTTGTAGTTGAATGCACTCCCCTTGTGGGATTCAGTCTTTGCCCACCTGGATAGGCCTCTCTCACTTGCCTAGCAGCCAGTACGCAGCATGAACAAAAGTATCTGCCACAGACTTGTTTGGAATAAAACCCGTACGATCCTCTGCCACAGGATGTATTGGTTTGCGATGAATGTCAGACATGGTACTTAAACCTTTAAGCCAACCCGGCAGTACTATGCTGTAAGATTACTTCAGGATACGTCCTCCAACCGAGTCACCAGGCCCCTCTCCAGACCAGCACTCTGCATGATCCTTCCATGATGGGTCCTCCCCTGGGATCCCCTCGGTTGTCCAGCTTCTTCACTCAGGATAGACAGCTCAGGACCATTCCTCTGCTGCTGTGGTAGGCCCCAGACAGGCTTCTGGGCCCACCCACACGCCACAGCCACATGGGCCTCCGGAATGGAGGCCCACGAGGTGGTACTCTTAACGCATACCTGTCGGCCAGGAGGGCCAGCAGGTGGCTGAAAACGAACCCCTAAACATGGCGTCTGTCCCATAAATACCCTCTCCCAGAATGCAACTCGGAGGACCATCTCCACCGAGTTGTCTCCGGGACAGAGGAGCACTCATACGCTTCAACATGTTGCCTTTCCAACACCAGCCCATGGTGACGACACCCACCGGCACAGTGTGGAACTACACGCAACTCAGCCAAGCTGGAACAGAGGCAAATCTAACTTCACCTAACAAGTAACCCACAAGATTTACCTATCAGCGGTAGATTAGAAATCTACCAGCGCTACATACTCCCCCCACTACAATAGACGTTGTCCTCAACGTCTGTCAAAAAAAAAAATAATAACTCCCAAGCCTGAGAGCAGGTATTTGAGCTTAAAACTTGGATTAAAGTAAAGAAGAGAAGAAGACAGTAGAGAGATATTACAATTTCAACATTTTTCTTTTAAACAATATGTTCACATCCGTAAACAAAACCACATTAGTACTGCTGCAACCCCACTATCTATCTAGCTGAAAAGCCTAACAGCTTGATAGCAGGTACACTTGCTCCTGAAAAAAAACAAAGTTAAACACACACACAAGATATATACAGTTTTAGGAGCAAAGTCTCATTCTTAAAAAATGAAACTCTCTTCCTATAATCTTTCCTATGTTCCCACTAAGGAACCAACTAGAATAACTTGAGAAGTCCATCCCTATATATATTTAGGTATGTCATATCTTTAAACGAAAGAAGTCCAGCTAGCGAAAAGAACGAGCCTTGGATTTGGAAACACAGAGCTGAACACCAAATCTTGACCTCGAAGATCTCTGAACACTGACACTATCTATCTACATACCCCACAGTTCTTTATCCATAATCACCAGTAGAACCAAGGATCTGGCAATGTCAGTGATTCTCCTTGTTTATCCATTGTAGTGATAAAGTACACCACATCATCTTTTTCCTGGTCTGCAAATGACCACTTTGTCAGCATAAATGTGCCGACCATAGTTCCAGTGTAGGAAACATCCACTGAAGCGTTCATTCATAGCGACAGAACATCTAGTCTTCCGGAAAGGCTTAGGCACAGACAAATAGTCCCAAACAGCTTCACTGTACCACAGCACCTGGTTGGCTTCAATCACTTGCATAATGTCCTGGGTAACATATGGGAACTCCAAACCATATTCCCTGGCCACACGCTTGTTAAGCATTCTCTGTAAATGTGCAAGTTTGGGCAACAACCTATTTTTCCCCAAACCAGGGGGCACACAAGAGTTCAATTACTTGCTCACCATAGACCCGACGGGTGTCGGCAACAAAGTAGTAACTTTAGGCAATGTCTCCCCTACAGTACTGTGTGGCTCCACACAAGGTGATGTTCTCCCAGAATCCAGGGCTGTCCATTCTGAGAAGGTTAAGGCAGAAGCAACGTCTTCACCCTGAGCCCATAACAGTTCTTGTGACATTGTCTCAAATAAATCATCATCACCGGAGAGATCCGACATGGAATCTATCTCCGAATCTCTCAACTCTTCTGCCGGCAAATATTTACACAAAGTCCCAGATACATTCCCCTGTGAACTCTCACCCGTTCCTGACGTGGACTTCTCCGGTTCGGGCAGTCTCTGGGGTAGGCCTCGACCACGGTCGCGGGAAGCTTTTACATATCCCACCTTCCTCTGGACAGGTACAACAGGGATAGGCGTAGTGGATGCGGAAATCAAGGTAATGTCCGCTGATGAGTCGGTTACCGCAGTATCTCTCTCAGGAACACTTTCGGTGACAACAGGCAAAATCACGGCCTGCCGCTTTTTCAGCAGTAGTAGCAGCTTCTACTGTGGCGATACCTGTAGCCCAGTCCATATGATAAGCACGGGGCGACATGGTAGGTTGCTCCACCACAAACAAATATTCTCCACATTGCGAGCAGCGAACAAATGGACGGAGATGTATGACCAGTCCTTCACACTTGTGGCAAAGCATGCCCAGTCCTTCAATATCTCCAACTGTATAAAGAACAAACCTCCCCTGCGGTTTCAGACGAATGCCGGTATCTGTAAGCAAGGTTCCGGTCAGCATAGCACCCGCAGTGGTGCTGGTAGTGAACATCTTAGGCCCCACAGTTGGTTGCATCACCGAAAAAGACATGGCCACACTCTGATCTTCTCAGCACGATCACGAGGCCTCTCTTTTTCTCTGGCGCCAACACACACACGCGTCCCACGCAGTATCAAGTAGGCTAGGCTCATCCCACTTGTTCCTCTGATCACGTAGCTCCCGGGCTTTCACTGGCGCCAGCCGCCTACGCAGTCAGAAATAAAGTCCTGCAACTTTTAACCTCTTCTTCTCCTGAGAAATTGACAAACTCCAGTTCTCACCGTAAACTCCCGGTGAAACACTTCAACAGGTTGTGAGAATTGATGGCCAACAAATCCCGGACGAGGCGCCCACACGTAGCGCTAACTCTCGGTGGAGCTGCTGATTTAAAGCGGGCTTTTACCTTCACTCTCGATACCTCTGTTTCACCAGCACTGGGTCTAGGGTCCCGTTGAGTTTACCTCTGGACGATGTAAGCACCAAACAATTGAGTATATTTTCCAATGCTTTAATGAACAAAGTACACACATACACGCATACATGTGGGAGTATTTTGTGCTTAACTATTTTGTTATCGCATTGCAATACATCCCTTCACGGCTATGCTAGCTGGGTAAAATGACAGGGTGACTCGGAAGTGATGTCATACAAGTCACAGCAAGAAAGGGAGAGCAGACGTGTGTCTGCTCTTCTTCTTCGTCCCCTCCACCCGCTGGCACCCACCAATTCGGTCCCATATCCACAGATGGGCAAGCGCAGACCGGAATACATGTTGGGTGCGCGGGGGGGGGGGCGTTGGTACTGGGGGGGTGTGGGTAAGTAATCGGGCGACAGCGCAACTTATGGCTAAGTCCACCTTTATTTTTTTCTAAATTCCAGCTCCCCTATGTACCATGTGTAGCACTAACTCTCGGTGGAGCTGCTGGTTTAAAGCGGGCTGTTACCTTCACTCTCGATACTTCTGTTGCACCGGCACCGGGTGTAGGGTCCCGTTGAGTTTACCTCTGGACGATGTAAGCACCAAACACTTGAGTATATTTTCCAGTGCTTTAATGAACAAGTAATAAAGGAAGTAGCAGGAAAGAGGCAGAAGGAAATTTGCAGGGAAGCTCAAATACCTTTCCTTAGTATTCTTTAGAACATTCTTTGGAATTGAACACTTGTAGTTGAATGCACTCCCCTTGTGGGATTCAATCTTTGCCCGCCTGGATAGGCCTCTCTCACTTGCCTAGCAGCCAGTACGCAGCACGAACAAAAGTCTCTGCCACAGACTTGTTTGGAATAAAACCCGTACGATCCTCTGCCACAGGATGTATTGGTTTGCAATGAATGTCAGACACAGTACTTGAACCTTTAAGCCAACCCTATGCGGTAAGATTACTTCAGGAAACGTCCTCCAACCGAGTCACCAGGCCCCTCTCCAGACCAGCACTCTGCATGATCCTTCAATGACGGGTCCTCCCCTGGGATCTCCTCGGTTGTCCAGCTTCTTCACTCAGGATAGACAGCTCAGGACCATTCCTCTGCTGCTGTGGTAGGCCCCAGACAGGCTTCTGGGCCCACCCACACGCCACAGCGATGTGGGCCTCCAGAACGGAGGACCACGAGGTGGTACTCTTAACGCATACCTGTTGGCCAGGAGGGCCAGCAGGTGGCTGAAAACGAACCCCTAAACATGGCATCTGTCCCATAAATACCCTCTCCCAGAATGCAACTCGGAGGACCATCTCCACCGAGTTGTCTCCAGGACAGAGGAGCACTCATACGCTTCAACACGTTGCCTTTCCAACACCAGCCCATGGTGACAACGACACCCACCGACACAGTGTGGAACTACACACAACTCAGCGCAACTTCACCTAACAAGTAACCCACAAGATTTACTTATCAGCGGTAGATTAAAAATCTACCAGCGCTACACATGTATGAAAATAAAGTATTTTTTTACACAAAGTTGTCAATTAGAACATATAATTATAATTCTTTTTTTTTTTTTTTTTTCAGGAAAATCTTTTTTATTGATTTTACATGAGCAAAAAACAAAAATGTATTTTACAGTTCATACAAACAAAGTTCAAGAAACAATACTGACCCATACAGTGAAGTATTTCTATACAGTAATACCAGCCAATCACATGTATCACATGAATCAAACATCCTCAAGAGTCAACAGCGATATATGTATTTTAAGACATTCCAAAGAGAGAGTGTACATCCAAGGTGAGCATTGCTGAGCATTACATGACACCAGCTTTGTTTTGTGAACAGAAAACATAGAAAACAATAGTTTTCTATGTGTCTTTGTGGTGACTTGCATTCTTCCTGTGTGGTGAAACGTAGGTCACTGCAGTATGTGTAAACAGGGCCTTACTGTTAGCACCTTGGTTAAATACAGAAGCTTACTTGAAATACCTAATGTTGTGCTCTGTTTAGCCTGTTGCACACGGGAGTAAAAAATTCTTTACTGTTTTTTACTGATCTGAAATGAGATGCATTGTTGTCTATGGGACATTGCACACAGATGAGTAAAGATGAGTAATACAGAGTTGAGTACAGAGCAGTAAAAAAAAATATAGAAAATTTTACATTTGAGAGCAGTCATTTATTCGCATGTTTAACGTTTACGCAAGTATAAGTGAGTTTAAGTATATTACAATACTGGCAATTGTAGCCAGGAGCTGGCTAATTTTGCCTGCAGTATTAGACACTCTGCAGCATTGCTACAAGGAGACTTTTGCCCTCTATTGCTCAGATAGGACTCCATGTCATCACATACTGCCAGTGTAGTGTCATATTCCGCTCCACATCATAGAATGCTCTGGAAGTGATGGTCCATCGCCGCCATCTTGCTACACCCCACACTCGTCCACAGTAAGGATACATTAAGAAGGGGGAAAGCAGACATGTTGTTACTCCCAACAGAGTTTTGCATTTTACACGTATTTATAACAGTAAAGTCAGTTTATATAGTGAAATACAGGACTTTGAACTCCGTCAGACTGCTTAGATGTTGAATTTTAAAAGCAGTGAACTTCTGTCATTAGCAAACCTGTGAGATGAGCAGAGTTGCCACTGATTTTAAAATTCAAGGTCTAAGTAGTCAGAGGGAGTTGTAAGTATTGTATTTCACTATATAAACTCATAGTTGCCAACATTGAAAAAAAAATATGTGGGACACTTTTTTGGCTGTAGGCGGAGTCGTACAATAATTAGGGGGCGGGGCATTCGTTTGTAGGCGTGGCTCAGAAAAAATTATAAGTGCAGCTCGCGAATTATAAGTGCAGCCCCCTCTCAGTTAGTGCAGCCCCCCTGTTAGTGCAGCCCCCCCTCAATGCAGCCTGGCCCCCGCTCAGTGCAGGAGCGGCCGGTGTTCTGCCGAGAACGTTCCACTCGGCAATGGAGGACCCCCTGTACTGCGCAGGCGCAGCGCTTGCGCAGTACGGGGCTGGGAGCTTTCAGCAAGACACGGCGACGACGCCGTGTCTTCTGCTCGCTTCAGTGGAGAGGGGAGGGGCCGTGCAGCTAAAGAAGGCGCTTCATTGGCTGCACGGAACAAGCCCCCTTCCCCTCTCCACTGAACACTAGAGGAAGAGAGAGCGGCGGCGCCGGGCGCCATTTTGCTGGAGCCCGCTGCTCCAAAAAAAACAAAAAAAAACAACATTCCCGATTTTCCTTATGGGAAATCCCGAATTCGGGACACTCTCCAATCGGGACGAGGGTCCCAAAATCGGTATTGTCCCGGGAAAATCGGGACTGTTGGCAACTATGTAAACTGACTTTACTGTTATAAATATGTGTAAAATGCAAAACTCTGGTGGGTGTAACAACATGTCCGCTTTCTCCCTTCTTAGTGAATCCTTACTGTGGACAAGTGTGGGGTGTAGCAAGATGGCAGCGACGGAACGTCACTTCCGTAGCATTCTATGATATGGAGCGGAATATGACAATACACCAGCAGAGTGATTAACACTAGGGAGTAAAGCAAAGCATCATGGGAGCTGTAGTCTCAGGGGTCAGGTTTCACACTCAGGCCGAACTGTAAAGGACTACAAGTACCAGCCGCTTGGAGTAGGAGAATGGAATGCTGGGAGAGGTAATATAAAGCCTGGGCTAGGCCTGGATATGCTTGCAAGTGACTCATAGTTACATAGTTACATAGTTAGTCAGGTTGAAAAAAGACACAAGTCCATCTAGTTCAACCATACAATAATAAAAATAAAATAAAAAGACTCAGTGACAGCCTGTGCTACAGGGAGAGAGTCATTGTGTGTGTGCACAGGAGCATCCACTGTCAGCCACTCCTGGTTGTATATGTCAGCTCGGAGGCCGCCCTCGTCACATCCATGCCAGATCCTGCTGGGCAGCAGCGCAGTGCAATACGAGATTGAGCGCCATCCCTAGGGCCAGGCTCTGAAAAGGCCTGTTGTGGAGTCTTCACATCACCCCTCACCAAAGAAGATCATTAAGACTGATGAGTGGGCACTTGCCCAGCATCTTACACAAAGGGAAACTACAGACAACGGTGTCTTTCTTTTGCTCAAACTAGTGAGACCCTGTGCTACACTTACTCACTGCTAAGCAGCAACAGTGTTCATCCTGTTTTAGGACACCACCAGCACACTGTACATCACCCTGCTTGTCAGGACACCTCAGCCTATTTCACTTCACTCTGCATGTTAGGATATCTCCAGTATACCACCAAAGAGCTAGCTAAAGACTCAATGCCTTCTTTTCTTCCAAGGGACTACAGCCCCCACAAGGGATTAACGCTTATGGTGCCACAAAGACCCTATTTTCAATTAAATAGAACTCTAATTACATGTTTAGAGTTACAGGAGGTCTAGCACTAGAATTATTGCTCTCGCTCTACAATTTGCTGCAATATCTCACATGTGGTGCAACCATTGTTTCCATATTTTTCACTGTCCCTTTAAATTTATGATCACTTTTATTCCTATTACAAGGAATGTAAACATCCCTTGTAATAGAAATAAGGATGACAGGTCCTCTTTATGGAGAGATCTGGCAGCACAGGATAGGGGGGAGGCAGCTTAGTATGGTAGGGGGAGGAAGGCAGCACAGAATGGAGGGGGGGCAGCATAGTATGGGGGGGGGCAACATAGAATGAAGGGAGGGGGGAAACAGCACAGTCTGAGTATGGGGAGCAGTAGGGGGGAGGCAGTATGGGGGGGTAGGGGGGGAGGCAGCATAGTATGGGGGGAAGGGAGAGGTAGCGTTGCACAGGGGGGATCCTCTGCAGGGTTTTTATTACAGAATTGATCTTGCAGTTAAACTCTGCGCTGTATTCATGTACACGGACACTTCCAGGCATGGGATGTAGATGGCGGGTGCATTTCTGTGCCGGGAGACATGCTGCTGCTGCTGTGCAGAGACATGAAGTGTCAATTTGTGCACTTCAAATAAAGTTGACTATAAGGGAACCTGTGTGATTCACTGAAACAAGCGTCACATCGCCCCCTACTGCCCTAAATCCCCCATACACTAGGAGATTTTTCAAGGAAGATTTGTAAAAATAAATCTTAGTACATTCAGTGATTTGACAAATGCTGTTAGAAAGAAGTTCACATTTTTGTTTGGTTTTAACACTTGATTTTGGAGGGAATGAACTTTTCTGAATACCCCCCATACACTGTTAGAAATTCATTTGGTCAAGAAACATTTCTCATCCTGCGCATTCCAATATTCTCAGCACTCGTGTCATAAATAAACGTTTCCACTAATAATTAACTTCCCTGGCGGTATGATTATGTCAGATTTTTGATGCTCAAAGCGGTACAATTGTTTTGCATGGAAATTTGGCATTTTATATTGTAGGCCTGTAATTCTTAGGAATAACACACTTAAAGAGTCTAGTAGACATCCCGGGAATGATAAAGTTTGAAACACAAAATCATAAATTATAATAATTTAAATAACTATAAATAATTACAACAAATAATAATATAATAATAATACAAATTATTCAATAATGTAATCAAATCAAAAACACTGAAATTTGCTCAGTTGCAGAATTGTCGCTGTCGTTTCTTTCAGTGTTTGATGACAGATTTCCCCACGAATCACTATCGCTCAATTCTGCAAGTGATTCTAATTTATTATCACTGTTTTCTAGCTGGTCTAAAATCGCTTTTGACGTAAAGGGACACTTTTTGGTTGCTATGGACAATCTCCAGTTTCCAGGCAGAAAGAACAGTATTTATAATATAAAACTGCATGCAGGGCACTGGACAAACCACTAGGGACAAAAGGGAGGTGAAATAATTTGATACAGTTATGTAATCTGTAAGATTACAGTGTACTGTACGTATTGTGTGATTTTAACTTTTTGAATTTGGCGCCATGCTCCGTCCCCGTGCGTCGCAATGCTCGCAAGGAATGGAGCTCGGCACTGTGATGAATCGAGCGGAGACACGGCTTGCACACACAGCGGGGAGACATCGCAGGATCCTGGGGACAAGGTAAGTAACTTTGCCTGGATCCTGCAATGCGATCCCGAGTGTGGCTCGGGGTTACCGCTTTTGGTACTGAAAATTCACCCTGAGCCACACTCGGGAATACCGCTAAGGTTAAAAAACCACACAAACATTCTTAAGACGACAAATTTAGAATGAAATTCTACTAGTGGCCAGCTTAATGTCCTGAAAGCAGCTTTTGTACATCCAGGAATGGAAGGCCAGAGTACATTATGTTCCTACAGACATTCATTACTATAGGCAGTTGCATGCTGCAGATGTGTCTCCTGGCTATGGAAATACAAAAAAGCTTTGGCCATACTTCTCCTTTATTGTACCACACAGATATAAATGGCTCCTAAAAGGTAAAGGCTGTATAACCCCTAACCAGGAAATTCTCTTATTTCATCCTTTTTGGTCTATTAACCACTTCAATACTGGGGAATACCCGCTTCCTGCCTGAAGGAGAAGAAAGAGTTAACATGACTAAAACTTTAAAATAGCTGACAGAGGAACATCTTTATTTTAGGGTCTTGTTTGTCACATGACCACAGTATAGATAAGGTCTGGTAAGAACTGGTTTTGAAATGATGTCTTCATACAAAGTCAGGACGTCAGCATTAAATAGTTTAAATTATGTTTTTAGAGAATATCAACCGTCAGCTAAAATACTAGTTTAGACTTTGTCTGAGATGCTATATGTTTGTATAGAAATTATGTGTCATGTGATGAACTCTGTCCTCCCTCCCTCCTTTTCTTTGTGCAATATTCTTTGTCCATAATTTGTATAAAGATACAATCCTTACCATTAAAACTAAGCATTCTTTGAGCGACTTTCTTGTCTTGTGCATTGGATGCTTCCGGAGCTCTGAAAGAATTCTACTGATTGTCCAGGTCTAAGCAGATTAAACCCTTACAGTGGTGGTAGCGTGTGGAATGCGATGTTCATCTGAGGTATGTAGAATGTGTCTGCTTTGTTGACGCTGTTCTTCTTGCCTTGGCTCTGACAATACCGCATCCTTGTATAGTGCAAAATTGCAAACTGCTGTGCTTTTGGCAAACACATTAAAGTTATAGTCTTTGGGAGACTGATTCGAAAATAGTAAGATAGAGGCTCTTAAGGAAAAGAGCCAGCCGACAATCAGTGGAATTCTACCAATCTTTTCGCTTTTTCTTTCTATCGCTATATAGGAATATTGTATAAGAATATTTTATTGTACTGTATAAGAATATTGTTTAGAGCTTATATTATTGTTGTACATTGCAAGAGGGTCTTGTAAGGTAAGACAACGACCCTTTGGTAAGTTTGTATAAGTTGTTTGCAACCAAATTAAGAATGGGTAAGGGAGAAAGTAAAGAATACCCCCCACCTAATCCCGGAGTGACATGTAAAGACTATGTGGTCACAGTATGTGGAACAGATTATTTTTTGATAAATCCTTTCATAGATGATCTGGCCGGATAGACTGAAAGTAAGTACAGTAGCTCACCCTTCCCGCGCACAGGTGCAAATGACCAATTCCATATGGATAAGGTCAGGGGACTCTGAGGGATAAGAAAGCTTTCCCATGGTACACAGGGGACCCTGAGTGGGACATAAGGTACAAGAAGGAAACAGGGACCCCCCACCACTCAAATAGGCCAAGAGGAAGCTACCTCTTCGGCAGATACGATCCTTGATAGTGAGTGACTTTGTCGCTGGAACTGTACTCCCCAGGGCCGGTACAAGGCAGGAGCGGAAGGGGCGGATGCCCTGGGCGGTACAATTTTCTGGAGGAGGGGGGGCGCACTCGCAGGTGTCACTGTACACTTTAGCCAACACCGCTGACTTTTCCCAGAAAAACTGTCTATAAGCTTGCCGAGTGTGCTCCTGCACCCGGCACAATAAAACCTAACTTCACCTCCCTTCCTTATCAGCGCGCTGTGCTTCACTGTTGTTATCTCCCCCTACAGAGAAGCCTCGTTAGTCCCATCCCAGCGGCGTGACGTCACTCATGGCCAGAGGCTGATGGGAGGACTCAGAGGAGCGCAGGGAGCTGTGTCTGCGCTGCAACCTAGAGGAGCCTGGCTCTAGCTGGAAGTTGTAACTTGGAAGTGAAACCAAAGCAGTGTGTGACAGTGACACTGTGCTACAGTCAGTGCTTCTGTATTAAAGTAAGCAAAATAGCAAATACTTCTGACTGCATCTGCAGGCTGCAGCAGCAGATTAATAAATGGCTGGATTGGGGGAGGGAAGGAGGCTGAGCAGAGGTTAATGATAAATGCTATTTAATTTGTGTAATATGCAGCATGGACAGGGATTGGCAAGGTGTCCGCACACGGTCACTGGTATCCATGAGAGGTCCTTGCAATGTCCGCTTCCACCGCTGACTTTTTTTTGTTATAATAACCTGATTTTTGATGACTCACTGCACTCCTAATGTAATTGTGTACTGTCTGTGTTGTGTACTGTCTGTGTTGTGTACTGGCTGTGATCTGGCTAGGGCCCGTGGGGCATCCCACTACTCCTGCTGCGTGTGGAGTGATCGCTGTTGGAGAGAGGGACTGGGACTCTCTGCAGCGACCGCCAAGGCAACGCGGCAGAACAGGTGCAAACTTAATTTACATATGCAGTATGGTAAAGTGACAATGCTTTTATGGACCTTAAATCAGCCCTCAAATTTTCCACTCGCCTACTCACATTTTGCGAGTGGAAAATGAGGGCTGGCGAGTGTGGGCTGCCTGGGAGCGGGGGGGGTGAGCACCACCGGCAGGCGGGCTTAAATTGGAGTTCTTCTCCCAGTGAACGCACCAGAGGAAGAGAGAAGAGAGAGCTGGCCGGATCATCAGAGCGAGGAACATAGCTGTAGCAGCTTTCATTTCAATTGCAGGGTGTTTCCACCACTCGCCGTCACATACAGCCCCCCCACCTTGTCCGGGGACCTTGATAGACAGGTCACCAGTCCAATCCCGGGAGCCGGGGCTGTATGTGAGGGCGGGCGGCGGGAACATACGGCAATTGAAATGAAAGCTGTTACAGTGATGTTCCTCGGTGCTCTGATGATCCGGCCAGCAATCCTCTTCCTCTCCTCTCTTGCCCTGCACAGGGAGGCAGCATTGATGGACACAGGCTACATTGTTAGACAAAGGTCTCATTGGTGGACACAGGCTGCATTGGTGGTCACAGGCTGCATTGTTAGACAAAGGTCTCATTGGTGGACACAGGCTGCATTGGTGGACACAGGCTGCATTGGTGGACACAGGCTACATTGTTAGACAAAGGTCTCATTGGTGGACACAGGCTGCATTGGTGGACACAGGCTGCATTGGTGGACACAGGCCGCATCGATGGACACAGGCCGCATTGGTGGACACAGGCCGCATTGGTGGACACAGGTCACATTGGTGGACACAGGCCACATTGGTGGACACAGGCTGCATTGTTGGACACAGGTAGGCTGCATTGTTGGACACAGGTAGGCTGCATTGATAGACACAGGTAGGCTGTATTGACGGACACAAGTATGCTGCATTTATGGACAAGGGTAGGCTGCATTGATGGACACAGGTAAACTGCATTAATGGACACAGGTAAACTGCATTAATGGACACAGGTAGGCTGCATTGTTGGAAGCAGTATTGATGGGCACAGGACACAGGACAAAACTGAAAACTTTAGTATGTTCACATGGGCCTTGACAGAAAAAACAGTTAACAGGCCTTTCTACAAGCACATTTGTTGCATTACTATTTCAAAGTGCCTCCAATAAAAATACATATAATTAAAATATGTGAGTGAACTCTGTTTCTATTGCATTAAATCTAATTGAATTTGTATTGTTTTAAGTATATTCTTGTTTTGAAACGACATTGATTTTTTCATAAAAACGGGGGGGGGGGGCGCAGTTTGCCATTTTCGCCCTGGGCACCAAATGGCCTTGTCCCAGCACTGGTACTCCCATATCATTCATTCAGGATAATACCTTCATGCCTTCATATCTTTTGGGAAGATATTTAATAGGAGTCTTGGAAATTGAAATTTTCCTAACTCAAAGAGGGGGAGTAGCCATAGCATCACCACTGTTCTTTCAAACAGAAGTCCCTCACCCATTTCCACAGGACCACCCCCATCTGGGCTAAAGACAGTCTTGATGCAGGATATATTTCTTGTACTTCTTACAAAGCCAGACTAAAACAAGGAGTATTCCCAGTTTACCACAAGCAGTACCATCTCTCCAAAGAGAAGGAGGAAGGCATCAGACCCATTATTGAGCAATTCCTGAAACAAGGAATTTTAAGACCCATCATATCGCCTTATAACACCCCCATAAACCCAGTTAAAAAGAGTGATGGATCATATAGGTTTGTGCAGGATCTCCGAGCCATAAATAACCTTGTGATTCCAATTGCCCCTATTGTACCTGATGTGCAATCTCTCATTACCTCCATACCTGCCTCGGCAGTGTGTTTTTCAGTTATTGATTTAAGTAATGTTTTTTTCTCCGTCCCTGTTAACAAAGAGACACAACTACTACTAGCTTTTTTCCTATAGAGGGCGCCAGATAACTTGGAATCACTTGCCGTGGCCATGTAGACTCACCTGCAGCCTACTCAATAGCTATCCAGGCCATCTTACAGTCTTGGGCACCTAGCCATGGCTCCATCCCTCTTCAATGACCTACTGTTGTGTGGTCCCTCCCAGGAAGCCTGTCAGAAAGACTCTGTTTTACTGTTAGAACATTTAGCATAGACAGGTCACAAAGTGTGTAAGGAAAAGTTGCAATGGGGTCAGGAAACTGTTGAGTGTCTTGATTTTACTCTGTCCCATAGTAAAAGAAGAATCAGTCACAAGAGAGCTGTGGCTCTCGTGGGTCTGCCCCGCCCACATACCAAGAAGGAAGTGTTAACCTTCTTAAGTACGATTGCTTACTGCCGCCAATGGATATCTGATTGCTCCTACTATGATAACTTGCTGAGACAAGCTGCTCTACCTGACAGTCCTGATCTTGTGAAATGGAATGATGAAATAGTTAATGCTTTTGTGTATCTTAAAACTGCTATGGTAATGGCTCCTGGTTTGGGATCACTTGATTATTGTAAAATGTTTCATTTGTTTGCAAACCATGGCTGGGGTCCTTGCACAAAAGCATGGAGGAAAGCTGAGACCTGTAGCCTTTTTTTTTTCTAGAGTAGTCCCAGTTCCGGTAGAAGGCATGCTTTGGCCTCTTGTGCCATGGCTGTAAAAATGGCTACATCATTTGCATTAGGTCACCCTACGGAAGCACACACACACACAGTACTGATGATTTCAAAGGGAAATGCATTGACCGACGCCGCTGCTAAACAAGCTGCTTTGATGGTCCCAGCTTTTCTCTAAATGCCCCCCTTACACTTCCAACTTTGCCATGGGAACGGGTTTTGCAGGATCTATAGGCTATGGCTTCACCAGAAGATCTGGCCTATTGGCATACACAGGGTCTGACAATGAGTCCTGAGACAGGACTCATTGCCAAAGAGGGGAAACCAGGCATACCAAAAGCAAGTGCACCTTTATTCATCTCACAGTACCATGGCATAGGACATAAAGGATGGAAAGCTACAGCTGAAATGTTAACACAAGACTTTGCAAATAGAGTGGAAAAATGCCAAATGGAAAACTGTGCTGCCTGCGTTTTTAGCAGAAATAAGAATGTCTCCTTTCATGACCAATCACTTGTACCCTTTTGAGATCCTGATGGGTCGACCTCTTCCCACGCCCTGGATTAAGAAACCCTTGGTAATATAGCAGGGAGATCTGAGTTTGATACAGGAAGCATATTGTAGAAACTTGATTATGAAGTTGAATGGCATCTACAGTAAAGTATTCTCTTCATTTCCATTACTCTCACAGGAACCAACAGACGAGTTCCAACCCGGAGATGTGGTCATAATTCGCCTGCTGAACCGGACCAAGAAGCAAGATTACCCTTTTGGCCTGCCCACTTGCGTAGTCACAGTGACCAGAACCGCTGTCCTCATGGAACAATCCGGAGCCTGGATCCACGACGAAAAAATAAAGAAAGTACCACAAAGGACCCTGAAGTAAGACACAGATAAAGGAGGTCAAGCAGGTGATGCAAATTCTCGAAGAGCGAGTGAAACAGGTGATAAAAGACTCAGAAAAAGATGACCTCACTTCTCTCACAACAGACTTTTGGGAAAGCCTTGTGCCTACTCTTTATGTTGACACTAATAGTATTTCTGCCCATATGGATCATCACTAACTGTATTCATCATCCTGAGGACTTGGGCACCCTAAAGGCCATATGCAGCCCCCCTTCTAATGGAACAGTAACTAGACAAAGGAGGGAATCCAACGTGGAGGGCCCAAAGGACTCATACCCCCCCTACTGATAAAATGTTGTTATTTCAGTATAAGTATTCTTATGCTCAGAGGTCAGGTTATGACAAATGCTGGGTATGTAGTAAATTGCATCCAAGCATACTCCAAATTCCTCTCTTAGCTGCCCCTGTAAATATAACCCAGAACCTATTACAAATTTAAATACCGTCTTGTATCAGGGAGCTGGTATCAACAACCCTGTGAGTTTTGTTTTGAACCAGTTGACCATGGCTGCCATTTCTGAAAGTTTTCAGGATACTATAAGCCAACGATCATTTTCCCTAGGGAATAGTGTATATGTATGTTGTGGCAAAGAATACTATCCATGGATACCGGTTGGTACCCGTGGGTGGTGTTATTTGGCCTCATTGATTCCAGTTATGGGAATCATAGGGTATGAAAAAGGAAAGCACCAACATCTTTTGAGAGCTAGCGCATACCCCAGGTACCCCCTTAAACACATAGAGAAAAGAGAGTTGTTTTCTGATAAAGAACAAGCCTGGGCATGGTTTCCCTCATGGACAGGATGGGGAATAGAACTGATGAAAAGATTGAATAACTACTCCAAAATTATGGATGAAATTATTGAAAAGAATTCTGTAGACATCAAACTGTTAAGTATTGAACAAAGGGCTATTCGTAAACAACTAGATATGCACAAAGAAGCTATCGAATCCAGTGCTGCTCTGACTGGACACTTAAGTAACGGAGGACTATGAGTGCTGCACATGGATTCATAATACCAGTATTGAAATACCTGATTATTATGATATAATTGATAAACACCGAAAGGAGGTGTCAAACCTCCAAGCTGAAGCCAGAGATATTGCCAAAGATGAAAGATGGGTGGAACCCCTTTAAGGGACTAGGAAGTTTTGGTGATTTTTTTGGTTTCATTTTTTCTTGGTTCTGACAGGCAGGAATGTTAATTTTATTGTGCCTGATTTTTATCCTTGTTATATATATATATATATATATATATATATATATATATATATATATATATATTGTTCAAGCTTATTCAATGTACCTGTAATTATACAACGCAATGAAATGACCCCACACAGAAAACATTAAAATGACACTAAAGGTGATTTTTTTTTTTTAAATAACAAACATGTCAAACTTACCCCCACTGTGCAGCTCTTTTTGCACACAGTGGCCCTGATCCTGGTCTTGTGGTGTCCCTCGATGGCTGTCTTGGCTCCTCCCCGCATCAGATAACCCCCTGGGAGAAGCGCTCTTCCAGGGGGTTACCTTGCGGGCGCGCTCCAGAGTCCAGCATTCGGCGTGCAGGACTCGAACCCGCTCCCCCGGCGGCCGCGTCATTGGATTTGATTGACAGCAGCGGGAGCCAATGGCTGCACTGCTATCGATCAATCCAATCAACAGACAAGAACCCCGGGCAGAGAGAAAGCATGTCCCCGTGGGACAAGTTAAAGGGTTCAGGTAAGTAAAACGGGGGGCTGGGGGCTGGTCACTGACAGGTGTTTTTTCACATAGGATGCATTAAAGTGAAAAACACTTACCTTTACAACCCCTTTAAGTGATCATGGTGAAAGCACTTTTGTGATTTAAGAGGGGATTGAAGGAGGAGAAGGAGGAGAAAGAGTTAACATGACTAAAACTTTAAAATAGCTGACAGAGGAATATCTTTATTTAAGGCTCCTGTTTGTCACATGACCACAGGATAGATAAGGTCTGGTAAGAACTGGTTTTGAAATGATGTCTTCATACAAAGTCAGGACGTCAGCATTAAATAGTTGAAATTATGTTTTTAGATAATATCAACCATCAGCTAAAACACTATTTTAGACTATGTTTGAGATTCTTTATGTTTGTATAGGAATTATGTGTCATGTGATGAACTATGTCCTCCCTCCCTCCCTCCTTTTCTTTGTGCAATATTCTTTGTCCATAATTTGTATAAAGATACAATCCTTACCATTAAAACTAAGCATTCATTGAACAACTCTCTTGTCTTGTGCATTGGATGCTTCCGGAGCTCCAAAAGAATTCTACTGATTGTCCAGGTCTAAGCAGATTTAACCCTTACACTGCCCAGGCCAAATTCAGCTTTCAGCGCTGTCGCAATTTGAATGACAATTGCGCAGTCATGCAACGCTGTACCCAAACTGAGTTTTTGTCATTTTGTTCACACAACTAGAGCTTTCTTTCAGTGGTATTTAAGTACCACTGGGTTTTCTATTTTTTGCTAAATAAACTAAAAAAGAGTACAAATGTTGAAAAAAAATTTGGTTTTGTTTGCTTTTGTTATAACATCTTGCAAATAAATAATTGTTATTCATAAATTTAGCCCAAAATGCATTCTGTTACATTCCTTTGGTGAAAATAACCCATATCAGTGTATACTATTTAATCTGTAGGACAGTTATAGAGTCCACAAACTATGGTATATATCTGAAAATTGATAATTCCTGATGTACTGATGGCCTATCTCATTTCAGTAGAAATACCCCCCAAATAAAAACCTGCGGATGGGCTAAATAGAAACCTGCACAGATGTCTCTGAAATTGCGGCCAAAATGGGGACTGACATGCGGGAATGAAAGGCTTAATTCCCACAGCTCAGTATGAACCTGGGCTTATTGTCAAAACTTAATTGAACAAGCTGAAGTTAGCAGCTGATTGGTTACTATGCACAGCTGCACCAGATTCTATGTACACCAATTTTAGCAACTCCCCCCTGGGATGCTGCCTAATAATAAAAACAGTGATATCCAGGGCCATCTTTAAGGCAGTGCAAAAGGGGCAGCTGCCCTGGGCCCTGTCATTGTTGTGGGGCCCAAAGCGGCTGCCTCATACTTGCCAACTATCCCAGTTTAAATTCCCTTGTCGTTGAAGTTTTAGTCCTGTGCTGTGTTCCGATATCTCAGTGTGAAGTGCTGGTACTAATGCTGCCCAGCTCTGCCCTATTGTTGTTTACAGATGACTCACCTGCAGACCCTGTGTTTACATGTAAATAACCGGCATTGATATGTAAATAGCGGCAGCATTAAATAGCTGCGGCCGGCGGCATTGATATGTAAACAAAGGCGACATTCATATATATATCATGCTCCCCTGCAGTGAGGAGATGATGTGCTGTAACCTCTAGCAACCAATCAGTGAGTAGTATTACTGTACAGTAATCCAATTAACAAGCAGAAATAATTTGCTGTAACCTCTAGCAACTAATCAGTGAGCCGTAATGTGTGCTGTAACCTCTAGCAACCAGTCACTAAGCTGTAATGATATGGTGTAACCGCTGGCAACCAATCACAATTGCTGCCAGATTTGATACAGTAGACTGTCTCAGAGCAGGTGGAATGTGAAATTGCATGGGGGGGGTGCCCAGGAAAATTTTTGCCCAGGGTCCAATCAATGTTAAAGACGGCCCTGGTGATATCCTATAACCCGCTTCTACTCCATTTTTGGGTAGAGAGTTAAAATAAATTGAACTTAAATTGTCTTTTATTATCTTTGGTTTGTGCTTTTTTATGCCTCATATAACCTATTCTCCAAATGCCATAATAACCTTGTGGGAATCAGTGGCTGTATCTGTAGGTTGATGTAAAGACTCCTTGCAGATGTCAGCAAAATACTTCCCCCTTCATTGACCACAAAGTTAATTAAAAGTGTTTGTCATTGCTGCCTACAATAAATGATGGCACGCACATGCTGAATTTGTTTTAGGAAAGGATTGAAACTTCAGAAAACTCTGTATCCCAAATCTACATTTAGTGAGGATTTTATACCAACATATAATTTATCTTGATTGGGAAATATATCTGGCACTGGCAACTTGTATAAGTTAAATGCTGAAACCTGCTGGGCATATCCCTTTGGTTTCAAGAACTCTTAAATAAGGTTTATAAGTCAGAGATATATCTTCTTTACAGAAATGATGAACACATTTAAAGAATAATTAAAAAATGTTACATTTCTGAAGCAGAATATTCCTGATTATTTAATACATTTGGCTTACCCCAGCTCTAAATAAATTAATAGGAAAAATAAACACGTGCTTAGTGCAGCAAGGGAAGGGGGGGCATCACAGTTTTCTTCCTAAATGTCATGCCCTTTCACTGCCACACTTGACTTTGTGTTTTGTTTTGGTTTTTTTGTCCTTATCTGCCGTGTTTGACTTTAATCTGCTTGCAAAAAAAGTATTCATTTTCATGGTTAATGATTAAAGCCCCTTTCACATGGGCGCCTCCATGAGACGTAGTCCGCTTGCTCAGCGGGGGGATCGCTCACTGTGCAGAGCGGACACAGACACAGTCCCGCTCTCCTCTATGGGGAAATTGGGTGAAAACGGACCGCCTGTCCATTTTCATCTGATCATATCCGATCCGCCAGACGGATGGAAAATAAGACCACCATCCGTCTGGATTTTGCAGACAAGATCCGATCAGATTACAGCAGATGTCAGTGGACATGTCACCGCTGACATCCACTGCTCCATAGGGGTGAATGGAGGGTCCGATCAGGTCCGCCTGAAAAACTGACAGGCGGACCTGATCAAATAGCCATTGTGAAAGAGCCCTAAGGTTTAAAAGTTTGGTTTAAGATAACACTGATCTTATTTTGTCCCATAAACTTTGGGGGGAGGGGGGGGGGGTACTAAAAATCGTTAATTAGTTTAAAAAATGCAAAAAGCATACTGAAATTTAGCATTTTTTAACTTGGCTTTAAGTTAAAAAAAAGAATGTGTGTTCTGTCTTGGGAAATGGGTTAAAGAAAACAGAATGTAATCTCTTATTTCACTTTAAACATTTATGAGTCTTAATTATTATGATAGTAAGAGCCATCTATTGGCCAAATGTGATTTTTGCCATTTTAAATCGATGAAAAATATTTGACCAGCACAGGAAATTTTTTTTTCACACAGAACAAATGTACATGCATTTTCACTGGGAAAATTGCTAAGCAAATGTTCTATAATTATACCCCTTAATGGCTTGTCAATCGAAATGGACCTCTGCAGAAGACCACAGGAGCATTTGCAATATGTGCAAGTATGCACAGTACCCACCAGTGGTGTTTAACCTATTTAGAGGATCTAAATGTGTGGTCTCTGACATAAAAAAAAGGCTGCACACAATTGACAAGGTATGTAATACTACAGAAAATGGTCAGAGAATGGACATACTACAGTAGATTGTCTGCAGAAATGCTAGCGACATGCTGTAGAAGGCTGTCAAATACTGGGGACCTGTTCCCAGAGACGGCTAGAGAACACTGCCATTACTGTTAATGTTACCGTGCCCATGAAAACTCCTGGGATGTATGACATCTTTTTCGCCTAAATCAGTAAAAAAAAAGGATTAAAAATAGTTAATTATGTTGACTGAGAGAGTAAAGTCCCACATTAAGCAGTGGAAAGACTGAAGAGGAACCGTTGTTGGGTTGGACTAAGGAGAGGTGAGCATAGGCTACTGATTCTTAAAGCTTCTACCCTCCACCATCAGTGTAAACCACATAGCTAAATATTTATCTTTAACCATACTTCAGAGCTCTTTATTGTGCGCACCACCCAATGCTGCAGAGCCTATGCACAAAAAGTCCCAGCTGTGCCTTACGCATACTGTTTACATGTACTGCTCAGTGGCATACTAAAAGTGGTGTGAAGGGTGCAGTCCACACCGGGTGCAAACTCACAGGGGGTGCTGCAGCCACCTGCCATTAATTATTTTGTGTTGCACCACACTGCAGCTCAGCGCCGTACAGTACAAAAGAAAAACATTGGGTGCCATAGTACCCCCTGGGAGTCCACACCTGCTTCTTGAGTGCCAGCGAGAGATCAGATTGAGAGAAAATCTCCCTCCTGTCTGTGCTAGAGGGGTCGGTCTGTACTGAGGTGTTCGTGCTGAGAGAGAGTCTGTACTTGGGGTTTGTGCTGGGGGGTTGATCTGTGCTGGGGTAAAGCTGGGAGAATGGATTTAGGGATGTTAGGGGAAGGCTTTACTGTGGGAGGTATGGGCTGGAGTTGAGGAAAATTTGTACTGGGAAAAGGGGATCATTTTTGGTTGCACTCTGTAAAGTGGCCTGTGCGTTACACACTTCTGCACCATAGACAGTAAGGGCTTGTTTACACTAGCAGTTGGGTAGGTGGTAATAGCCCTTGGTTGAGCCATGCTTTACCATCCCCCCACCCAGCAGCTACCCCCTTTAGCTGCAGAGACAGTGACTGGAGTTGTACACCTGCCACAAATGCAATTCTTTGCTTTGTGTCTGTGGCTAGAAGTATACTCATTCCCTCTTTTGGAGGGCATAGCACCTACTGAATGTGACCCCTTAACCACTTGCCGACTATACGCCGCAGTTTATTGCGGCAGAATGGCACGGCTGGGCGAAACAACGTTATGTAACGTTGCTTCACCCCGTGGCCACTAGTGGGCGCACTCACTTGCCTCCCAAGCCGATGTGAGTGCCCGGTGGTCACGATCACTCAGGGCATCAGGGCACATGGAGAACCGGGATCTGTGTGTGTAAACATACAGTTTCCGGTTTCTCTGAGGGGAGAACAGACAGATCGTCTGTTTATATAGAGTATAAACAGCGATCTGTCATCTCCCCTGCACAGTCCCCTCCCTCCTTCAATTAGAACACAAACTAGGGAACACATTAACCCCTTGATTGCCCCCTAGTGTTAACCCCTTCACTGCCAGTGACATTTTTACAGTAATCAATGCATTTTCTATAGCATTGATCGCTGTATTAATGCCAATGGTCCCAAAAATGTGCCAAATTGTCCGATGTGTCTGCCATAATGTCGCAGTAAAAAAAAATTACTAATAAAAATGCTATAAAACTATCCTCTATTTTGTATACGCTATAACTTTTGCGCAAACCAATCAATATACGCTTATTGCGATTTTTTTTACCATAAATATGTAGAAGAATACATATCGGCCTAAACTGAGGGAAAAAATAGATTTTTGGGGGATATTTATTACAGCTAAAAGTAAAAAATAATGTGTTTTTTTCAAAATTGTCTCTCTTTTTTTGTTTATAGCGCAAAAAATAAAACCGCAGAGGTGATCAAATACCACCAAAAGAAAGCTCTATTTGTGGGGAAAAAAGGACGTCAATTTTGTTTGGGTGCAACGTTGCACAACTGCGCAATTGTCAGTTAAAGCGACGCAGTGCCAAATCGCAAAAAGTGCTCTGGTCAGGAAGGGGGTAAAATCTTCCGGGGCTGAAGTGGTTAAGTGCATGCTAGTGCAGGGATCAAGGGGTTAAAGCAGAAACTTTATTGCCTCCTCCTTTATTGCCAAATGCTCTCTGAAGAACAATCCAAGCGCAGATCACTCTTCAGAGAGCAAAGCTAGTGTGAATGAACCCTTAAAGCGGGGGTCCACCTATCTATCGTTTTTTTTTTTTTGAGTTCATTCACAAACTTTTCTTCTCAGCATTACATACTCACATATTGTGTGTAATATTTCCACCTGTGTCAGATTTCGTCGGAAAGAATAACTTATATTATTCACTGCAGGCGGTTTCCATCTTCATTGTGGGCATTTGAAGCCCACAAGCATTTATTTCCTGGATGTGGTGAATGCTGTGCTCCCAGCATTCACCGCTCGTTCCCGCACATGCTCAGTGGCATCCTGGGAAGCCTGAGACTAGCTCCCAGGAGTCTGGGAGAGGCTAGAAACACGCCTACTCCCACAGGAGGAGAACCAGGAAGTGCAAAGAAGAATAGAAAAATAAAAGGTAATTACGGCGATTTAAATTTTTTTAAACGGCATGTCAGCATCTAGGCAAGGAAGAGAATGCATACAGATATTGTTCAAAATTTGGGTGGAACCTAAACTGGAACAGCCAAAATCTGTGGAAGTTGTGCATAGTACCCAAACAGCCCATTGTTATGCAGTTTTAATGCATAACTGAACAAGCTGAAGATAGAAGCCAATTGGTTACTATGCATAACTGTTCCAGATTCTGTTTGCTCCAGATTTGATCAATTCCCCTCACTGTAATTTACATTTTATACTCCTGACTACTGTACTCTAAGTACATCACATTTTTCTTTAAAGCGTTTTTAAAGCGTGATTGTGTTGCTGCCAAATGATGAATCCATCTAGCCTCCCTTTGCAGAATCAGGCGATCAAAGTCGCCTCCTCGTATGTCCATTCAAGGGCAAAGAATCTAACACTGTGAGGAGTCTTATTGTGTTTCCAAGTTCCATGTCTTCCAATAGGGGACATAAAATCACCTCCCTTAATGGTGGATACATGGTCATAGATTTGTTGCCAGAAATGACAATTCGTCTTGTCGACATAGTAGCTGCCTCATACACATGTCATCAAATAGACGATGCTCATTGTCTGGCAATTTACAAAGTGCTTGGCCTGGTGGGTTTCACCATTTAGTAGTGTATGGGTCTTTCTGGGCCACAAGTATTGGCAGTACGTACAACTGCCACACTTGTGGATACCCGGATATTTGCATTTACATTGTCTGCCTTCCCTGTTAAAGTGACTCTGTACCAGTTGGTCTCGTAGTGAGTTGTTCCTGCGATAAACTATCTCAGCTTTATGCCTGATGCAGTCAGCTACCTGGGGTCTGCTTTTAATAAGTACCAGTACTTGTCAATGATGTTTTTGATCTGATATTGTTGTCTGGAGTGTCTTATAATTAGTTTTGTTATGCCAGATTTGTCATCTCTATTATGTTTAGTTGTTTGAAAGACTAGTCCCTCGCTATTCCTGGCATTAGCTCTCTGATAAGCCTTCTTCAGGATATTTTTAGAGTATCCTCGAACTAACAATCTATCTCTGAGTTCGTTGGCTTTATGCTGGAAATCCTGTGAAAAACAGTTGCGTTTGATGCACAGATACTGTCCATAAGGAATGGACTTAACCAAACTAGTTGGATGTCCGCTGTTTGCTCTTAAGACAGTATTCCCAGCTGTGGGTTTATGGAAAAGGGTAGTTCCCAGTGTCATATCTGTTTTAATAAATATCTCAACATCCAGAAAGGTAACCTCCAGGTGCAGGGAGTGACGATGGGGACCTCCTGTGCCCCATCATACACCAACCTGTACCTGGGGGGTGAGAGAGTCAAATTATGAGCGATGAGGCTCTCTCTATGTACCTGGGCCACATTTTATCATGGCGCAGGTACATAGATAATAGCCTCATACTCTGGGTCGGTTTCTATGGAGTTACACGCATTTATTCAAACATTGAATATCAATAACTTTAATTTATCCTTCACTATGACATGCAGTCAGAAAATTATTTTTGGGTTTTTGGGATATATGTAATGTGCTTGTATATACATGTACTTTGTTTGTGTCTTTTCTGTATATGTCTATGGCTGAATATATATGCTATTTTTACATGTATATGGTCTCCAATATGTAAACAGCCAGCCACTGCCTCCTTGTGGAGATTGATAGGTCTTCAATCTTCCTCTCCACACACATTCTTTATATCTGGAAGTGCTTTGGCCTAGCCCATACTTCTGATCCTCCCTCCCGATTGTGGGGGTGTGTTTGTGGGGGTGGTAATCCATCTCTGGTTTGACGTTGATTGGTCCTCTGTTTGGGCAGACATGATGATGGGCCTTGGTGGGGTGGTGTGTCCTACTTGGGGTGGTCCCTCCTCTGTCCTTGAGACATTGGCCAGTCTGGCCTGCCTCTTGGTTGGTGGGTGCCACTCTCTTTCCACCAGGGGGATGGTTCCCCGATGGCTCTGATTGGTTTACGGGTGAGTGGCATATGTATTGCCCCCATAGCGTTCCGATTGGCTGGCAGACCTTTGATGCCACAACCGCAATGTGGCCCACTGCTGATGATACGGTACCCGCGCATGCACGATGCATCATTCATGACACAAAGGCACGAAGCTTGACCCCTCCCATGATTGGTTCCCTCACGCTGTGGCAGTGATGCAGCACACTGTCAGTGATGTGATGCCCGCACATGCACGGACTGTCATTTAGGGTGCAATGGCACTGCAATTGATGTCTCCAACTGGAGATGTTAGTTGGTGTCTCAGCATGCTCACAGGTGGCCCCGCCCCCCCGGTCTATTTAAGACTCTTCATGGCATGGGGGGGTTAAGCAGTCATCCAATTTTGGCTCATGTGAATGTCACACCAGGGCCTTTCTCCCTGCCATCCTGGACTACAACATTTAAACCTGTGTTCATCCAATATGGGGCTGGTGATTTCAATACTAAAACATTTGGATAAGTGTCTGATACTGGTTACACATATTGGTGCACTTTATCCTTAAACATATTGTATCTGTTATATTGGGGGAAGGATTGTGGGCAAGTTCCCTGCTACTGCTAGTAAAGCATTTGCAGTTAGAGTTACCTTACTTATGTTTTTCTCAAACTGGGGAGTGGGGGTGTAGTTTGTAATATTAAAGGGTCCCACACTAGTTATCCTGTTACCCTATCAATCTCATAAATGGTATGTCTCTCATATATATTGTTGCGTTTTATCAGCTACACATGGTATTAGGATCTCTCTATGATATTCTTTCATCCATCTCAAATTGTAAATGGGAGCTTGGTATCCCTAAAGAATTACTTTAGGACTGTCCCAGTTCACCAGAGGATTGGCAATGGCTGGCTGTAGGAGGACCATGAATTGTGACAACATTTATATATCTTTGTATAAACTCTGAGATATGTGGCAATATAAATTGAGCCATTATATCTATTGATAAATGGAGATTCAAATTGATGTTTACAACTTTTCTTATTTTAGTGTTCGGCTGCAATTTTCCTGAAGAAGCGGGCTATGTCCCGTGAAATGCAACTGCGTCGGAACTACAGCAAAGTTTTTCATCCCCCACCGAAGTGGGATTGATGAGAATCAACACTAATAGGAACATTACATTGTTTATTGTTTTTTTTTTCATTTTGTCGTGCATGTGTACTTTTCTATATTTTAACTTGTAGAAATAAATTAACTTCATATTTTTACCTTCTTAGTACCATGAATTTTACTGTCCTTCCAAATTAGCTTGTTAGGGTTGTTTGTGTTCTCAATTTTTCAGGATGAGGTACTGGACATACACTGTCCATTACTTGAGGGCTCTCTATTGAGGCCCCCCTCCCAATTTTTCTTCTAACACACTGTAAGATAACGACCAGTTCCTGCAAATGCTGGCTCTGACCCATCACCTCCAATGGACTCTAATGACTCAATATTGTTTACTCAAAATGATGGACCACCAGAAAGGGATAGGAGGATCCAGGTCAGAGTCCACAACCACAGGAGCGAGTTGATAAAAATGTATAACAGAACATACCCAGGTTTCAGGGCACTTAAGTGCACTACACAGGCATCACTAAATGGTGGGCGACAGTCTGAACCCAACCTAAGTTTCCTCTCCTGGGTTGTCTCCCCTTGCCCCACCACAGCTGTCATCCTCACAGACTGGGGACACTGATGTAATGGGAGAACTGTAATGTGAAGTTGGGACTGAGAACACTCATATAAAGGGGGGCTGTGATGTGAAGGGGGGACTGAGGACACTGGTGTAGAGGGGGTTTATGATGTAACGTCTGGGTTGTGATGTAATAGGGAGACTGTGATGTAAAGGGGGTAGCTGTGATGTGAAAGGGGGACTGAGGACACTGTGATGTGCAGGATCTGAGTTAAAGCATAAACATGAGTTTCAGGCCTCTGCTGGAAGAAAAGTTTACTGACAGACATCCATGAATTTTAACTTAATACCCCTGCCCTTCAGAATAGCAGTACTGATGTGTAGATCCCTGCTATAACATGAAATTTTATACATATATAAAATACCCACACATTTTCCTTTAAAACAATTAAGGCAGGGGCACCACAAAATACCTAAGAAGAGCTTTTTTTCATGCAAAAAACAATAAAAAATACTACCTATAGTTACTATTTAAAGTAGAATAACTGACAGTTTCTTCTGTGCAGTAAAATCCAAGCTATTTCTGTCTACAAGTGTTCAGTTGCTGGATACCACTGCCGCTTATCTGTTTATTTTATACTACTAATCCACTGCTTCCTGTTTGAATGCTTTTTATTTTCCTGCAGTGTTAGCAGTTACTATAGAAGAGATGTGTTCTAGCATGTTGTGTGACTTAATTCTTCATTACTGTGTTTCTGCTGCCACCAGGAGTTCACCAACAGTTATTTATAGGGCAGTTATAGTGTTTGTGATGCAATGGCTGATAGTGACTTTGAAGCTACCTCCTTCCAGACTAATAATCACCAAACACATTTATTTTTTTATATTATTCATTGGAAATTAAATGACTGAAATATCAACCCATGTGGCTGATGGATGAAAACCAGAGAAAATGTAAAATAAAATGTTTTCATAGCAGGTAATCAGGCCTTTTCTTTTATATTGTATCTTGAACAATAAAAATGTGAATTTCATTGGATGCTATAGGCAGCAGCAAAGTAATTTGTTTCTCTAGGTTGTGTATATTAGGCAACCAGCCTTCCACATTCCACAGGTAATATTATTTATTATATCTTTTTTTTTTCGTTTGTTTTGGATTAAGTAGATAAGGGTTAAAACCCCTCTCAGTTTATTTGTTGCTGTCTGTGTCCGGTTAGGGAGACTTCCCTTCACTTTCTGTCTTGGAAACACAACAGGGATAGAAAAGAAATCTCCCTATAGTGAGTAGAATTCCCATCATAGACAATTGTCACCAAGCTTTTGGTGCCCATTGGAAGATTTCACTTTTGCTCTCATGAAAACAAATTTCCTCTTAAGTTCTGTCTCAGATGGAGGGGTGAATCTCTCAAGTGGGAACACAGATCACAAAATCAAAACTTGGTTGAGGGTCTAATTCTTTCCCACTCTAACCAATTAACTTAAACTTTGATTGCATAATGACTTGCCCACTGCAGGGTGAAGGGGGGAGATGAGTTACGGGTCATCTGTCCATCATGCCGCTGTTGATGCATGAAATACACCCCTTGAGCTACATGCTTTGGCTCACTTCCATATTATCGCATGGAAAGAACAGAGGAACCTTCCCATCTTAGTTTAGATGGACTGCCGACATCTCGGATAACCGCAGTTCCTTTCTGCCCCTCCACTACTGCTAAGGTTCTGAGCCCACCTGCTCCACGCACCTCCAAAATTAGTCAGGAAGCATCTGGGTTGGCCTACCTCACGGAACCTGGCATTGAGCAGCCGACCGTCGTACCTATGACAGGTGAACTACCAATTCGGGACTCAGATCAGTCTATCCCAGCCCTCTAGGCCAGAAGTTGACCCGGTTATCTCGGTTACAAAGGTACTTTGATGCATATGTCTTTGATAAATATGGATATACATTTCCATATGTGCCCAAAGAACTGTTTAGACAGCTCATGGAGAAGAGACCAAACATTTCTAGCTGAGCTATATGGGAGAAGCTCCATGTACCACAGCATCTCTGAGAATTCTGGTGTCAGAACAAATTTATTGAGGCTTCATCCGATGTACAAGGATTGAAACCTTGGTAGGCATATCTATATGGATTGAGTGGAGATATTTTAACCGGACTATGCATACCCGGTTGTCCACCAAGTCGTGGAGACTACGGGAGAAAAGATTTGGCTTCCAGATCTCAACTTTTATGTTTAAAGGTTGCGGGATTGTTGTAACATCTTTTAAAACTTATGCCATTGGTTTCACTGTCTGTGAAGTTTGCACATTCTTGTTTTGATTATCTGGGTCTGTAAAGCACTATGGGGTATGAAGTAACAACACAGAAAAAGGTTAACTCAGCAAGACAAGAAGAACAGTGTAGCTATGGGTAACCAAGTGAAGTAAGAAGCTACAAGCAATCAGTCGTTAGGCATGGTACCTGGTAAGGTGGCAGGTCCACCAGTAGTGAGGGGGTCGAAAGGGATTTATTATGAAAGGAATATTTGCTTTATGTATAATACTAAAATTGAGTTTCTCTACACCTCTCATTTATAATTATTTTGCAAACTTGTATGCTCCAATAATTTGTCCACAATATTTTCATGGGGAATATGAGCACTTCAGATTTTTAAGCTTGTGGTTTCCGTTTGTGGGCAGGTTGAAATGTGTGTGCAGTTAATTATTCAGCAGCCGTCCCAGGCTGGAAAAAGGGTTAAACATTTTCAGCTCAGTTCCCAGGCTATTGGTTTTGGCGAACCCACCTGTTATATGAAAAGGAGAACAGATTAGGATCAGGAGCTCTGGAAAACGAGACATGGGTATAGGTGGAACGTAGACTCACTCTCTTAAGTTCTGTCTCAGATGGAGGGGTGAATCTCTCAAGTGGGAACACAGACCACAAAATCAAAACTTGGTTGAGGGTCTAATCCTTTCCCACTCTAACCAATTAACTTAAACTTTGATTACATAATGACTTGCCCACTGCAGGGTGAAGGGGAGAGATGAGTTACGGTTCAAAGCTACAAGCAATCAGTCGTTAGGCATGGTACCTGGTAAGGTGGCAGGTCCTCCAGTAGTGAGGGGGTCGAAAGGGATTTATTATGAAAGGAATATTTGCTTTATGTATAATACTAAAATTGAGTTTCTCTACACCTCTCATTTATAATTATTTTGCGAACTTGTATGCTCCAATAATTTTTCCACAATATTTTCATGGGGAATATGAGCACTTCAGATTTTTAAGCTTGTGGTTTCCGTTTGTGGCCAGGTTGAAATGTGTGTGCAGTTAATTATTCAGCAGCCAGCCCAGGCTGGGAAAAGGGTTAAACATTTTCAGCTCAGTTCCCAAGCTATTGGTTTTGGCGAACCCACCTGTTATATGAAAAGGAGAACAGATTAGGATCAGGAGCTCTGGAAACGGGACATGGGTATAGGTGGAACGTAGACTCACCTGTGAGCGCAATCAGGAAGAAGAAACCAGGAATCACGGACAGCATCCATTCAAGAAGTGCATGTTGGTTCTGGTGTATTCCTAAAGTACCTGGGTCTGTAAAGCACTGTGGTGTATATAGTAATACTACTGCAAAAGGTTAATTTGGCGTGGTACCTGGTAAGGTGGCAGTTCCTCCAGTAGCGAGAACCAGGAGCAGGCTAACATTATGCAGATCTATGGCCTGGTCACGAGGTAGGGGAAAGAAAGAGTTAAATGCATGGGGTCTGCGCTATGTGCTTGGTGGGACCCCACTCTGTTACCAGGAGTGAGGTAACAGAAGTACGCTGTACTGGTGAGTGGGCGCAGGCTCAGCACATCCCTCCTAATGCAACATTTGATAAGCTACAGTGTGTAGTGACTTGGGACAAGTCGCAGTTCAGAGGAACATTTTTACATTGCATTTTTACTGCACACAGTGAAGGCTTATCTCTAAGTCGATGAACTGCCTTGATGTTTGATTTTTTACATGATCGCAGTCTCTGCCTGGTCCCGGGCATTGATGAGCGCACTAAATGCAAAAGGTACCCCCATGTGCATGGGTGCAGATGAACCCGCCCACACACTAATTTAAAAAAGGCGTCATTACAGGGATGATATATATCAGATATAGAGTAGTTGTCACTTCCTATCGACTTGTCCAAAAAAGTGGGTCCAAAAGCATAATTCCTCCACCTCATCAAGGCCATAAATAACTAGATATTTGTAGATAATAGAGATAGTCCCACCTCGAAATATTAAATTCCATAGAAATCTTTTCAAAACAATTTACTGAATAAGGATTACTATGGTACAAATGATCTGCTGAAATCAACGCGTTTTGCCTCAAGGTTTGGAACACAACATACACTCTACTCTGTGGGAATGTTGGAATATCCTGAATTGGAAAATAATTTGGAACATAGGGAGACATTTCATGTTTTATCCTCAACTCTCTAACCAAAATTTGAAATAAAACATTGCCTTTACATACACTTTAAAACCAGGGAGATGGAAAATAGATTTTTTTTTCCAGTAAGACAATTGTTTTGGAATGTGTAATGGTATGGAACAGCAAATGCAAAATAAAAACAATATTATAATACCATGCAGAGCTTGTTGGCTCTCAAGTTGTATAGACATAAGCGCTGGTTCACACCAGAACGCACGTGTTCCCGTGCAGTCATTGTTTTACAGTCTATTCATTTGAACAAGCTACAATTCACATCGTAATGTGGAAAAAGTAGTGCAAGCACTACTTTTTCAAAACGCACTGCATTAAACCGCATGGTACCACAGTGGTTTGGTGCTCACAAATGCATTGAGCTTGCAATCCACATTTGGGGTGCCATTAGCAATAAACTGGCACTGGCATACAGATCACAAGGACAGCGCATTCACCTGTGGTGCAGGAAACGCGCATGTAATGTGCATTTCCCACACCGCTTTTTGGTGTGAATTAGCCCTAATCCTATTCTTTCCTGTCAAGAGCTGGTATTAGATTTTAACAGGGGGCTGTGATAAGAAAAAAAAACATTCCTTAGTATTTCTAGTAGTAGTAAGTTGCATTCAACAAGACACTTCTGCAGACTTGAAGATGTTATTATGACATTCATTAGAACTGAAGAAATTACTTGGAGAAGCTACAAAACATTTTAAACACTACAGAAGTAGTCTAGTTGGATGTGAATAACTACTACTAGAAATACAATGACCTGAACAGTTGGAAACCTTCACAGACATTCCTGAGTATTCCAAGCATAGATGGTATCCTAAACCAACCTTTCTTTTCACCTTGTGACTGCAGTGAGTGTTCATAATAGTTGGAAGATGTTTTACAATATAGAACTGCATATTATACACTAAATGTACACCATTAACAAGAACATTTGAGAAATGTTTGTGTAGCGATGACTCCCAAAAAAGCAGCTGGAAAAAGCTGGGTCCCCCGATCTGCTGGGAGGCTCACGTCCTGCTACCAGTCCTAAAGCTCACCACACATGTTACAATGTAATTGCAAAATCTTTCTGATTGGACACAGATCAATTGGTTAGAACATGTAACATGTATGGCGAGCCTAATAGCTCACTGACAAACTCAGGCTCCTGTTCAGAGGTCTTTTTACTGTTTACTGCAGAATACAGGCAAAATGCAAGGAGGAAGGTTTAGGGTGCAGGATACCCGAGGCACCAAAAACACACCACCGGCATGCGCGGATGCCTGAGAGGTTAGTTATGCCTGCTTAGAGCTCCGCTCTGAGGCCGTTTTCGCGGGGGAACTACAGGTCTCAGAGACGCCGAAAATCATCAAAACTACCTGGCACTTACCTGTAAAGCACTCAGGTACTATTAAAATGGTTCTGAAAGGTACCAAATCTAAATTTAAGTCCGGTAGCATTAAAGAAACACCGGCCCGGCCGTTATCCAAGATGGCGGCAGCAGTTACCTCACAGCCCAGCACCTCACATACTGCCAAGCCACTGAAACTTAATACAAGCACTATAGATTTTTCTGGAGAGTCTGATACAGACATAGGAGGCTCACAATCAGCATCACAGATTTATTTAAAAAATTTGAGCGAATATTACAAAAAGCCCTGAAACAGACGTCAGACCACATAACAGATAAATTAACAAGGGAAATTAGAGAGTTGGGGCAAAGAACAGCTGAGCTAGAAATAAGGATGGATGATCTGGAAAGCCAAACACAGCAATATGAATCAGAATTTATGAATCTGAAAGAAGAAAATGCTGTATTACAGTCACGTTTAGAGGACCAGGAGAATAGGGATCGTCGGGCCAACTTGCGGATTAGAGGTATCCCTGAGACTGTCCTTGATGTTCAAGCTACTATTACTGCACTATTTCAGGAACTACAACCTGGTATCCCAAAAGAGAGATTAGAAATTGATAGAGTGCATAGAGCTTTAGCTCAACGTAGAATAAATGGTCCACCTAGGGACATAATTGCTAAAATGCATTATTATCGCACTGAAGAACAATTGCTTGCACCAGCCAGAGGAAAGGATTCTCTCACCTTTCAAGGTCATGTATATCAGCTTTTTGCAGACCTTTCTCCTATTACAGTGGCAAAAAGACGTGCACTCAAACCCCAGTTACAAGTACTTCAGCGTCATCAAATTACTTATCATTGGGGTTTTCCTTTTTCGCTCAGATTTACACATTTAGAAACTAAATATGTATGCTGCTCTTCAGAGGAATTGCAGTCAGCCTTGATCGAGTTGGGCCTAAAGGACAAGAATTCACCTAAAGATTTACCACGCAGAAGGTCAGCCTCAGGATCACCTCAGCAAAATGCAACAGGAGTACATAACTCTCCCACCTCTTCGCGTCAGAATCTACATAAGCGAGGCCGCTTTGACAACTCTTCCCCTAATAATGAAGATTCAATGGACTGATATATATATATTTTTTTTATATATATATCTGTTAAAGAATGTCTTCTATTCGAATCTTCAATATTATATTATAATCTGTTTAAGTGAACCCATTATTCACAATACCAATGTTTCAGGTTTTTGGACTTCCAGTCTAATCCTTGTTTCTAATGTCTATGTCATCCATAATTTTTTGAGAAAATATATTTTTGTCTTTCTTTTTTTTTTTTTTTTTTTTTTTTACAGCTTTTAATAATCATTTTTTGATTACACTTTGGTACCTGGATATGACCAACACTTAATATCCTATCTGTTAATAAAATGTATGTGTATGTATGTGTATGTTTATATATATATATATATATATATATATACATATGTGTATGGGTGTATATATGTTTGCATATATATTTTTTATTTATTTATTTTACAAATATAAATATATATATATATTTTTTTTGTTCTTTTTTTTATGTGTATGTGAATGTATATGTATGTATTTGTGTGTATATGTATATGTATGTGTATGTGTGTATGTGTGTGTATGTATATGTATATATATGTGTATATATATATATATATATATATATATATATATATATATATATATATATATGTGAATGTATATGCATATGTATATTTTTTTTTTTTGTCACGATTATCATATAAATAAACAATCTTAAGGCCGGTAGCGATTTAAATAATTTAGTTTGCCTAAGATTGCGTCTAGTATTATAAGTTATAGTAGTATATTTTAATGGAGCTGTGGTTCTCCGGCGAAGTTCGTCCTTTCGGAACTTCTTGTTGCCCCCCTCTCCATCCTCGGACTCTCGCTGCTATTATGTGGGAGTTTGCGGATGGTTTTGGAAACTCTTGGAGTTTTTTTATTACTCCTCTAAGTTGCTCCCTTACCCTAGCATTTTGCTTTTTTTTATGCTTAAAATGCTATCATATTAGGGTTACTCGATTGCAAATTGTTCTCTCCTATTCTGTCCTTTCTTTTCCTTTTCTTTCTCTCTGGGTGGTGTCCTTGACTCTAGTTATTAATTGTATTCTATATGGTGTGATAGTCATCTCTGATCTATTATGGCCCCGATAAATATTCTATCCTTGAATGTTCAAGGATTTAATATTCCACATAAACGCACAAAAGCAATGAGATCTTTCTCAGCTAAGAAGGCACACATTATTTGTTTGCAGGAAACTCACTTTACAGATAAAGCTACTCCTAAATTTCTTTCCCCCTCTTATCCACAATTTTATACCGCCTCAACCACAGTTAAACAACGAGGGACTCTTATCGGATTTCATCGTTCTATGCCATTTACCCTTTTAACTCAACTGAAAGATCCGGAGGGAAGATATTTACTTCTCACAGGATATATATTGGATATGGCTGTCACAATAGTATCATATTATGCACCGAATAAGAGACCAGAATCCTTTTTGTCCCATCTTTTCCAAATTGTAGAAACCCACAAATTTGGCACTGTAGTTTTATGTGGAGACTCAAATGCAACAGTTTTCCCCTTCTTAGATAAATCTCCTCCGGCACCCATCAATAGGTCTATTAAAGTAACTCTTCAACATCTACTTGCTAAACATGGTTTGGTAGACACATGGCGAGAGCTTAATCCTACTAGTAGACGTTTTACGCATTATTCCTACCCACATAAATCATTCTCACGTATAGACCATATCCTAATCCCTTATAGCATGACCCCTGAAATGTTATCTTCAAGCATTCTACCCTTTACATGGACAGATCATTGTGCGATACGCACATCCATTGCATCCACAATACCCAGATCCCACGATACTAATTGGTGTATTAATGACTCCACATTAACTCACCCTTCCAGTCGTAGTAAAATTGAAATAGCACTAAAGGATTATCTCTCTTCCAATGATACCGGAGATATTTCTGACACCACGTTGTGGGAAGCTCACAAAGTGGTTATTCGTGGTAGACTGATACAACAAGCTACAAACCTCAAAAGAGAACGTAAACTTTTGTTTGCAAAGTTGGAAGATAACTTTAACTCGTGTCATTCCGCCTTTCAATCATCCCCGAATGCCATTAACAATACTAAATTAGACAAAGCTCGTCTTGATCTGGATTTATTTTTAACTGACTCAGCAGACAAACTTATACGTAAACGACAACACATTCAATACCTTAATGCCAACAAACCCACCACCTCTTTGGCAAGAAATTTGAAATCAATAGATCAAATACGGATCCCTATACGACTGAAAACGTCACGTAATCCAATTAAAATATTAGAAATATTTCGATCTAATTTAGCTAAAGTGTATTCCTATACTCATGATTTTAATCAAACCAATGCAGATACTCTTTTCTCCAATATCAAACTCCCTACTCTAGCTAATGAACAACGAGAGAGACTTGAGTGTCCTATCACAAATATTGAAGTTTAGAATGCTATAAAAAGTTTGAAACTTCATAAAAGACCGGGCCCTGACGGGTTTTCGGCATCATATTATAAAAATTTTGAGCACATCTTAACTCCAGTCTTGACTAGAACCTTCAATTCTATCTTGGCAGGACACTTATTTCAATCTGAGACATTAAAATCTATTATAGTTATGATTCCCAAACCCCATTCAGATACTAACTCTTGGACTAATCATCGCCCTATATCCCTACTCAATTTAGATATTAAATTGCTTGCCAAGATATTGGCATCTAGATTGAACAATATTATAGGTCAACTTATACACAGGGACCAAACGGGTTTTATGCCCAAGAGACAGGCAGGAGATAATATAAGGAGAACCCTTTTACTCATTCATGCAGCTAAATCCAGACGCATCCCAACCTGCCTCTTATCTTTAGACATCAAAAAAGCATTTGATTCAGTCACCTGGCCTTATATGCAGTATATGCTTCAAAAATGGGGTTTTGGAATACATTTTCTAACCTGGGTTTCCTCTCTTTATAACAATCCGAGGGCTTATATTAAATATGCTGGCTACAAATCGGCAATGCTCGATATTAGAAGAGGTACGAGACAAGGCTGCCCCCTATCCCCGCTGCTTTTCGCTCTACTTATAGAACCTTTAGCACAATTAATCAGATCTAATCCAGACATCAAAGGTATTGAATTAGGTGGTTATCAACACAAGCTTTGTCTCTTTGCAGACGATATTCTTATTTTTTTATCACATCCCCACATTTCCGTCCCTAATCTTCTTAACGTACTTGATAAATTTGCACATATTTCAGGGCTCTTTGTAAACCCCGTTAAATCAAATGCGCTAAATATATCTTTATCATTATCAGATCTTCAACAGGCTCAAATTTCTTTACCATTTAATTGGGTCTCTCATCAATTACCATACTTAGGAATATACCTCACATCCTCACTTTCTGACCTTTTTGCAGTCAATTATATACCTCTATTGAAACAAGCCACAGGCCTCATGAAACAATGGTCCTCTCTCCCATTGCCATGGTTGGGACGGATAAATACTATAAAGATGTCGTTATTACCGAAATTTTTATACCTATTTAGAGTACTTCCGATTTCTATACCACCATATTTCTTTAGAATTACACAACGTAAAGTGATGTCGTTCGTTTGGGGTAATATTAAACCCCGTATATCTAAATCTACTCTTTACCTTAGCAACACATGTGGGGGCTTGGGGTTACCAAACTTTTCCTCTTATTACCATGCTGCACAAATATCAATTTTAACTAAATACTATTCTAGGGAAGAAATACCCCTTTGGGTAGCTATTGAATCTATTGATAGCGACCCCATATCTGTAGCCAATTTGTTATGGATGCAACCTAGAGATAGATCTCATCTACTTAACCCCATTATGAAGCATTGATTAACTATTTGGGATAAGTTTGGTAAAACTCATATGCTTCAATCTATGCACAATCCCCTTCTTTCTTTTCTAGGGAACCCAGCCTTTTATCCTGCTTGGAAATTTCCAAAGTCATTTTCTGCTTGGTCCTCTACAAACTTGGTCAGATTATACAAGCTAGTCTCTATTGATAAATTTCAAGCATTTTCTACTTTATGTGATAATAATGAATTACCTTGTAATGAAATATTTCGTTATCTACAAATCAAAAATTTTTATACGCCTCTCCTTAAGACCGGTACTACGCTTAATCAATTGTCTCAATTTGAACATATTTGTATGAGTGACCCACATGTTAGAGGGATTATTTCACTCATTTATCAAAATCTCTTTAATACTCCTAATGATATACTTCCGCCTTATACTGCTAAATGGGCAACAGATTTAGGACAGACGTTCACCATCGATGACTGGTCTAATATATGGCTGGCTACCAAATCCTCATCCCCTAATTGCTTTGCTCTTGAAACTAATTTCAAAGTTTTGGCGCGTTGGTATTTAGTACCAGCTAGGATAGCAAAATTTACTCCTTCTTATCCTAATAATTGCTTCCGAGGTTGTTCCTCACCAGGTACCCACTTGCATATATGGTGGCAATGCCCGATTGCGCAAGAATTCTGGAAAAACGTATTTGCCATGGCATCTAAAGCTTTAGAAATTCCTATAACACCAGATCCAGCCATTGCACTTCTAAATCTTAAACCGGACAACATAACCCGTAATCAATTCAAATTGCTCATTCAAATCAATACTGCAGCCAAACAAACTATAGCCAAAGCATGGAAGTCTAATACACTGATTGTGGCAGAAGTCAAACATAGAACGAACAAGGCCCTCATTTTCGCAAAAATGACAGCTATCGAAAATAATAATATCAATAAATTCCGTATGATTTGGCAGCCATGGGTTAAGCACTTTTTTTCTTCCGATTTCGACCAGTCATTGATGTTACCCTATTAAAATTCCTGTAATATTGATGTATTATTGCTTATCTATGTCGGGAGCCGGGACACCACTTCGGGGGATTCTTTCTTTACTTCTTTTTTCTTCTTATCTTACTATCTGTTTCTCTTAGATTCCTTTAATTTCTAGGGCAAACCTATGTAATTTTTATTTAATATTCAGCACTAAGGTTATAATGCCTGTATAAGTCTCATATTCTTTTCTCTTCTTTCTCTACTAACTTTCCCTTTATTATTTATTACGCTAATGATAATTATGGAATACTTTTACAACTTACTTAAATGACTCATATCTCATTATCAGTGAGTAATGCCTTTATACATATTAGACTTTCACAATTTTTCTCCTCCAATAGTTAAATATAGTCAATAATTTGTAATGAGAGTATCACTCCTTTTTCTCGTTCTCCATTTACATTTTTTCTCTCTTCTCTCAGGTATACTATATGGACTAATTCCTATTTGTAATAACAATTTCATTTTTGACTATCCATGCCCCCACCTATCCACAGTTTGAGCCCAAGAGGGGTGGATAGGTGGTCTGGAGGCATACTTTATATATCTCATATATAAATATTGATTCATATTTGGGTACACAATTTATTGACTAATTTAAAATTTTATCTATTATCTCTGCTTTCACCTTGCCTGCGAGAATTGTTTTAGTACAGACTATATAGATATGTCTCTATTGTTCATATATGTATCCCTTGTTACGATATCTGATATACTTTGTCTTTTCTTATGCAAAATTTCAATAAATATATTGAACAAGAAAAAACACACCACCATACTGGCTACATTACAGTCTGACAGAAAAGAAGCAGTCTCAAGGCTGTCTCTTTGTTATGACACACCTCCATCCCCAATTAACATACAATACAACAAAACTTTGCCCATGGGACTTTAAATGAGGTGATCATAATGGTCAAAACCAGTAAATGGAGTAAATTGAGTAAGTAAAATCTCAAAATTTATTTGCATAAGAATTAGACATAGACATGAATGGTAGCCCATTGAGACAGCATAGTGCCAATTGTAAACAGCCATACACATGGTGATGCAATGGTAGTAATACATAAAATGCATGTACACCTGTATACTCAACGCGTTTCACAAGCTTAGCTCGCTTCTTCAGGAGTTGATGTCTGCTTTTTCAATTTACATCGGAAGATTGGATCTGAGGGCTAATGCCCACACGGCAGGAACGAAAGGCATTCCAACTGGGAGCTGAAGGAGCACACCCAGAGACCAGGCAGAGGGTGAACATGGCGGAAAAATTAGTGGAAAGAGAGTGTCTCTTGGAGTCCCCCATTGGCCATATGCACGTAAAAACTGTAACAAAAATATGTATGAGTATACTGAGTTCATTAAAAGCTACTAAAAAGTTAGCTAGGTACTAAGTCAGCGACAATATGGACAGGGATGCACAAGGGAAGGAAAAGTTAAAAAGGGAATAGTGTAGGAAAAAGTATCAAAGAATGGTCAAGAAAAAGAAAATGAATAATAAATATGAGGGTCATCATGAAGAGAAAAATACATGGGTGAGTGATGCAGGGAGTATAAGTGTCTGATTCACACATGTGTGCGTCAGTAGGAAGTGTAGGAGTCTTGCCATCAGTGATCAATGTAAGGAGTAAAATAGTGCTTACCGAGGTGATATGACCTCACGACTGCAAGGTAAGGTAGCAAATGGAAAAGAGAGATAACGCCATGTCAACCCTCCAGCCTAAATCCCCGGGCGGGTGCAGTGGGCTCCGCCCCTAATGCCATGTGTCAGGTGGCTATGATGCGAGCGCGCAACCCGCTCACCCCCGTGTGGGAGCACGCATGCGCTAACTCCCTCAGCCAGCTGGATGAAGTGCTACTTCCCAAATGTGGGGACAGCGCACGGAAGTCCCACGATGGGTGTAAAAACATGGCACCGATGTACCGGTGGCCCTGCCCCTCCAGATCATGGAGGGGGACAGCAGGGGAGAACACCCCCCATATGTACATCGCAGCTCCCGGAAGGGAAAACAGGCCACAGCCACCAGTGGGGCATAGCACAACAGAACCAAGAATCAAGACTTTAAATGAGTTGATCATAATTGTCAAAACCAGTAAATGGAGTAAATTGAGTAAGTAAAATCTCAAAATGTATTTGTGTAAGAATTAGACATAGACATGAATGGTAGCCCATTCAGACAGCATAGTGCCAATTGTAAACAGCCATACACATGGTGATATGCAATGGTAGTAATAAAAAAAATGCATGCACATCTGTATACTTGACGCGTTTCGCAAGCTTAGCTCGCTTCTTCAGGAGTTGTTGATGTCTGCTTGTGCAAAATGTCTGAAAGGTAAATATCAATGAGATAGGACATACAGTATTGGTTGTGGTCAGACAAAAGATAGGGGGGCTTTTAACAGACTCAGTATACTCATACATGTTTTTGTTACAGTTTTTATGCTGCACATGGCCAATGGGGGACTCCAAGGGACACTCTCTTTCCACTCATTTTTCCTCCATGTTCACCCTCCGCCTGGTCTCTGTTTGGGTGTGCTGGGTCATGCTCCATAAGCTCCCGGTTTGAATGCCTTTCGCTCCTGCTATGTGGGGATTAGCTCTCAGATCCAGTCTTCCGATGTAAGTATGGGATGTCCTTATCAGGCCCCCTGTCTTTTGTCTGACCACAACCAATACTGTATGTCCTATCTCATTGATATTTAGCTTTCAGACATTTTTCACAAGCAGATATCAACTCCTGAAGAAGCGAGCTAAGCTTGCGAAATGTGTTCGAGTATACAGATGTACATGCATTTTTTGTATTACTACCATTGCACATCACCATTATTATTATTATACAGGATTTATATAGCACCAACAGTTTACGTAGCGCTTACCATGTGTATGGCTGTTTACAATTGGCACTATGCTGTCTCAATGGGCTACCATTCATGTCTATGTCTAATTCTTACCAAATACATTTTGAGATTTTACTTACTCAATGTACTCCATTTACTGGTTTTGACCATTATGATCACCTCATTTAAAGTCCCATGGGCAAAGTTTTGTTGTATTGTATGTTAATTGGGGATGGAGGTGTGTCATAACAAAGAGACAGCCTTCAGACTGCTTTTTTTCATTTTGAACCCAGGTGGAAGACACATATATGCTCTATTTGGTCTGTTGCTGTTCTCTGGTCTTATCCTTATGTATGCATAACTTGCATCTTTACCCAGACATGTTTATTGCAGTCTTGATTCTTGGTTCTGTTGTGCTGTGCCCCACTGGTGGCTGTGGCCTGTTTTCCCTTCTGGGAGCTGCGATGTACATACTCCATTTACTGGTTTTGACCATTATGATCACATCATTTAAAGTCCCATGGGCAAAGTTTTATTGTATTACAGTCTGACAGGGGTATTTGAATAAATGCTTAAGAGTAAATATATTTTGTCAGATAAAACAATTTATATGCATGATTTTTAACTGTGTATTTAGTTTGTTTTCTGGAGTTCTACTTTATCTTTTTTTATTTCATCATAACAAGCCAGTTATATTTGATGTTTTAATATTATGTGCAATATAGTGCTCTGATCATTCACATTTTCAGATGTTAACATTTTAGGAAGTGATTTGATGATTATCTGCATGTTCTGTTATGTGAATTGTTAGAACAATTTACAATCCCAAAACCTTTTTTACTTCTTCCTAGCGGACCACACTGTGCCCCAATTATCCCAGACATTCTGCTCAGCTGAAATAACCATTATGGATACAATAATTTCTTCATGGAAATGATCTGGACAAGTCATACTCTAATGCTGCATTCTGCATTAGACATGCTTCATAATCATTTGTGCAGTAAAGCATCTAATGGCCTGAACATTACCCCAGGTCCTATAGCAAATTCTTAATGTAGTGTAAACCAGTAGGTCAAGTTCATGGAAAAAATAAAACATTTATTTGGCTTCTGCAGCTAACTTCCAAAACATTAGTTAATTTATGTTTGCTTGTGGAGCTTTGAATATGTTGGTTTATTTATATCATTTTATAAATATATAATTATATAATAGTTATCTAAATATACATATAAATGATATTATTATAAATGTAAGGAAATATATTATGTAACTGTTACGTTCTCTTTATAGTATAGATCAAAGGTTGTTTGTCATATTTAACTCATGAGCCACACTTTGTCCTGTGGCACTTAAAATGGAGTTCCACCCAAAAGATTTGGCACCTTTCAGGGGGGAGGGGGGAATGGGTACCTGTTTTTGATAGTTACCCATCCTAACTTCCAGGTGTCGGTGCAGTGGAGCCGTCTTTTGGAGGTTTGGCCCCCCTCCTCCTTCCTCCGCCGCTGGGCCAGTAATAAAGTGCAGTGTGCTTCACGCATGTGCAGTAGGGAACCGGCAGTGAAGCCGAGAGGCTGGGATGCCAACATCGCGGGAACCCTGGACAGCCAAGTGTCCTAATATTAAAAGTCAGCAGCTACAGTCTTTGTAGCTGCTGACTTTTTGTTTTTTCACGGGGGGCAGAACTCTGCTTTAATCACCCTAGGTTAGAACACTGTGGCTCACAAAACCATTGAACTGTATTACTGTATTTCACAAAAACAACAGAGATACACAATATAGCTGGCACTACAGCAAATGGGCTTTAACACCCTGCTGCCACATACTTGCATTGCTGGGTAGTTCTAGTTCCTAATCTAGTTCCCAATTGCCCCCCCATCCCCCCCCCCCCCCCCCCCCCCCCCCGAACTGTGACCAAGCTCATTGTCATTGATAATAGAACATCAAACCTGGAGTTTTTAGGATGTGGCACATGTACTAAATTTGTATCCACAGTACCACTCTGTGGTGATACAAGGTACATTTAAATTTATTCCAAGCTCATGGTCAACTACCAACTTTTGGGAGCCAGTAGGACTGGCCCCTATTAAGTCATCACTGTGCAGCCAATGCCAGAGAAAAAATGAACAAATGCCCCTCCTACCAGTCTCTGGCATCTTGGTTCACTTAAAGGACTGGCTCCCGCCAGTCGCAAAAAGTTTACATGGTGTCATAAATTTAATAATAGCATTCAATGCCAACCTGCAGCTACTAGAGCAAGTAAAGTGTGTAGGTTAAATTCACAAAGCTCTACACAAGTATAGGGATCTTTATCTTCAGCAACGTAGCTGTAATATTCTCGTTGGACCTAACTGAAAATAAGTGCGACAGGGGATGCAGCAGTGACAAGTGTCTGGACCCATCGTTGATGGAGAACAGCATAGAAGGAGCAAACAAACCCCATGTGCTTGTAAATTGTTAGAAACCGAGTAACTGCACTTCAGAGCTACTGTTGTCTTCTTTGAGGATGGAATACTTCATAGTACATCTAGAGAGGTCAGTGGTGGCTTGTTTTAAAGCAGTTTTACTTTTGGTTAAAAATTTTCACAGTCTAGGCACGGAAGCTCCATTTAAAGCAGAATTTGTCAGTGAATTGTTATAAATAGCTTTCATTTAATCAGAGAACATTCGTTTTTCTTGTACTAATGGTCCACTAGTCATACAACTGCTTTCCAGTTAACTGGTCTCTACACCAACTTCTATCAGAAGGCTGACTGGTCTGTGGCGTACCCCTTGTATGCTTGGATTACAAGGACATTTTTCCTTATGCTGGTCATGGCAGATATGAATGGAATAAAAAAGCTCTGACACTTGGTATCTCCTCCATATCTCTCAGGTGCCCTTGTTTTGTAAGGTCAGTGGAAAAGAAATTAATCCATTGACAATAGTATAGGGCAGACTCACTAATGACTTCCACACCTCTGTATCTACCCAGTTTCTGCCTTTGTCACCACCTCAATCCTGCCATGCCAACTGAAAATTGTTAAAGGATAACTGTACTTTTAAAAACAGAAACTGTAGTTGGGTTTTCAAGTTACCCTGGGGCCAATTCACCAACATTTATCCATATTATGTGATATTTGTATTTATACAAAATATGTATGCAAAATTTAAAGGGTCAGTAGTTCACTACAGTCAAATGCCGCATTTGTTATAAATGCTGCAAATGCAGTAATTACCTGTGGCAAATATTGAAAAGAAGCAAAATAAATGATAAAGCTGTTTCACAATAAAAATGCATTTATTAATTATCTTGTGGTCTAGCCACTCACTATTTAACAAATGTACAAGGGCCCTTTGGGTCTGGTATGAATTTTAAGGGAGACCTAATGCCAAAAAAAAACAAAAAATGGTTTGAGGTCTCCCCCAAATTCGATACCAAACCTTTATCCAAGCATGCAGCCTTGCAGGCCAGGTAAGAACAGTAATAAACGTGTCCCCCCCCCCCCCGAACCATACAAGGCCACATGTCCTCAACATAGTAGGAGGTACCATGTTGATAAGGGCAAGAGCCTCTTCCCCACAACCCTAACCAGATGGTTGTTGGTGTCTGCGGGTGGATGGCTGATTGGAATCTGAAAGCCACCATTAAAATAAAGGGGGCCCCAGATATTAGCTTCCCTCTTCCCTATGTGAATGAGTACATAGTACTCCTACTCATTCACAGAAAAAATGTACACAGTAAAAAAAAACTTTAAAAAAGTCCCAAGATGATGCAGGTCCATGTCAATCGTGATGAATGACACCCATAAACTGTAGAAAAATCTGAGGCACATTCATCTCCAGGTCCCACATATGAACATCTCCGGATGAAAGCTGAATGTGACGGCATGGCTGAATCACTGGTTGTTAGGACAATGGCAGGTGCTGGCTCTCTGACAACCCTGAGCAGGAGCTGTCACGTTTAGCAACAGGAGGTGTTTCACTTCCCACCACAGCAGGAGGTATAGTCGGCGATCAAATAAGGTGTATAAAAATGTGCTAAATACGTAAAAATTAAAAAAAAAAATGTAAAAATGCATTCATTAACGCATTTTAATTAGTGATTTGCCTGCTTCAGAGTTAAATACAGCTAAGTTGTTTTTAACACAAAAATGAATTCAGTATTTATCTCCTAGTGAATTGAACCCCCCATCACTGAAAGTATTTTTAAAAATGGCATTTTGCAAGGAAGTACTTACCTCCCCTGGTACCCATGCCGCCAAACACTGCTTCAAGTAATCCAAGGCTGATTTTTCAGAGATTGACACTTTTGGGGAGTGTTGACCTTCTTGATCTCCCCACAGCACTCCATAGCTCCTTCTCCTGACTCCAACTCCTGACAGGATATAGCAGGAGAAAACACAGAGTGCTGCAGGGAACCCAGAAGTTAGCCACTCCCAGAAGTGTCAGCCTCACAAAAAACTTCAGGGGGATGAATCAGCATTGAAGTAGAGTTCGTCTGCACAGGCAACAGGAGAGGTAGGTATTTCTTTGCTTCTTTGCAGGTATGCCCTTTTTAAAGATACTTTGACCTCACAACAGTAAAATCAGTCTGTATATGCAGTAAAGCAAGCTTGTTATACTCACTGTGGAACCTAAGGGGTTAATTATTATTATTATTTAATAAAGATTTATATAGCACCAACAGTTTACGCAGCGCTTTACAATATAAAAGGGAGACAATACAGTTATAATACAATAAAATACAAGAGGATTAAGAGGGCCCTGCTCAGAAGAGCTTACAATCTAATAGGGTGGGGCAGGTGGTACAAAAGGTTGTAACTGTGGGGAATGAGCTGGTGGAAGTGGTAGGAGATTAGTTGGAGATGTGATAGGCTTTCCTGAAGAGATGAGTTTTCAGGGATCGCCTGAAGGTAGCAAGAGTAGGGGATAGCCGGATAGATGGAGGTAGTGAGTTCCAGAGGTTAGGAGAGGCTCTGGAGAAATCCTGGAGACGAGCATGGGAGGAGGAGATGAGAAAGCTTGAAAGCAGGAGGTTTTGAGAAGAGCGGAGAGGTCGATTTGGGTGATATTTGGAGACAAGATTAGTGATGTAGCTCAGGGCAGAGTTGTGAATGGCTTTGTATGTTGTGTTTAGAATTTTGAATTTAATTCGCTGGGTGATTGGGAGCCAGTGTAGGGATTGGAGTAGAGGGTTGGCAGACACTGAGCGGTTGGTAAGGTGGATCTTCTGCATTGTGTAAAAAGGCTGTTTGAACCAGTCTTCTCTGGTCCTCCCTTTCTTCCACTGTCCCCAATCCATCTCCTGATAGTACAGTGCCTTGGAGGCACTCTGCACATGTTCAGTTTGGTGTGTATTGCTAGAGAGTTTTTTGTTTTTTTTGGGGGAGGGTGCATGTGATCAGCATGGGGCCAATCAGCACTGTCCAGACAGAAAGACAGAAGTCATGCAGCCTCATAGGACAGTGGAGAATACAAATTCATCCTACAAGCTTTAGCCAGACAGGGATAAAAGTCAAAAGACTGCTATTTACTGCTGATGAGAAAAGGTATTTAACAGTTTATATTTACTAAAGTTATTGCATTTCCATGCTCTGTGTACTGTGGGAGACCAGATGTAGTGAATTCAGGTTCCTGGGTTAGTAACACTTTAAAGTGTTACTAACCCCGGGACCCTGCATTCACTATATTTGGTCTCCCACAGTACACAGAGCATGGAAATGCAATTATCTTAGTAAATATAAACTACTAAATACATTTTCTTATCAGCAGTATATAGCAGTCTTGTGACTTCTATCAGTGTCTGGTAAGCATTGGTTAAAGCTTGTAAGAGGAGTTTTCATTCTCCTCTGGCTGTCCTATGAGGCTGCATGACCCCTGACTTTCTGTATGGACAGCGCTGATTGGCCCTCTGCTAATCACATACACCCTCCCAAAAAAAAAAAAAAAGAAGAAATACACATGAAACTGAGCATGTGCAGTGTGCCCCAAAGGCTCTGTTCTATCAGCAGTTGGATTGGTGGCAGTAAAAGAAGGGGATGATCAGAGAAGACAGGATCAAACTGCCTGTTTACACAATGCAGAGTTCCACAGTAACTACAACAAGCATGCTTTACTGCATATACAGAGAGATTTTACTGTTGTGGGTTTAGTAACACTTTAAGTAAGTTAGAGTAATTTAAGTTTTTGGCTGTGCTGATTCACCTGGTGTGTAGTTCCTCTGCTGCAATCTACTGAGAATGAACTCCATGTGTGAATGCAATTTAGTTTGTTTCTAGTAAATCAAAGAATAAAAGAGTTCCCTTCAAAGCGCAGTTGCAGTGTCTTCTTTTACCCACGTACTCCAGGGATTCTTTACAGCCTGTAGTGAGCTACTGCAAACAGGGAAGAGAAAGAAAATATGGTGACAGAATGGTTTCAGACTTCATTAAATTACCCCCAAAGCTGTATAATTCATGCTGAGTTACCTGAGGGCTACTCATTCCATTTGCTATAAAGAAATATGTTTTTTAGAATTCAGAAGTCATTTGCTTCATTGCCAGCATCAAGAGTTTCCATAGTAACCAGTAGCCTTGCAGCGCTTTGGGGCATGAGGGCATTCTAACTTGCCAGAAACTTGTCTGCATGCAGCTGGTAGAAGAAATCCTACTCAAAATAGAATAATAATAAAAAAAAGACTAGATAAAATAGTATATTTATGGAAATGTTCTTTAGTGCACACCTGTTTCATTTGGAAGATATCAAGAAAACGTGACTTACTTTATATGTGGGTTATATTTAAATATACATGAGTTCCCTTCTGTCTTTTTAGCTGGCTTAGTTATAAATGCCTGAAAGTGCAATTCTACTAACCCAATATTGTGACAACATAGCAAAAGGAACTAAGCCTACATTTAAAAGGGTGCTGGGTGAAGAACATCTGGCACCATTATTTTTAGAGCAATTTTTGGGTCCCTCTAGGAACATTAATGAAAGTGAAAGAGCAACCTGAACTTTACATGCAATATTATTATTATTATTATTATACAGGATTTATATAGCGCTGACAGTTTACGCAGCGCTTTACAATATAAGAGGGAGACAAAACAGTTATAATACAATAAGATACAGGAGGATTAAGAGGGCCCTGCTCAGAAGAGCTTACAATCTAATAGGGTGAGGCAGGAGGTACAAAAGGTTGTAACTGTGGGGAATGAGCTGATGGAAGTGGTAAAAGATTAGTTAGAGACATTATAGGCTTTCCTGAAGAGATGAGTTTTCAGGGATCGCCTGAAGGTAGCAAGAGTTGGAGAGAGCCGGACAGGTGGAGGTAGCGAGTTCCAGAGGATGGGAGAGGCTCTGGAGAAATCCAGGAGACGAGCATGAGAGGAGGAGATGAGAGAGCTTGAGAGCAGGAGGTCTTGAGAAGAGCAGAGAGGTCGATTTGGGTGATATTTGGAGACAAGATTGGTGATGTAGCTCGGGGCAGAGTTGTGAATGGCTTTGTATGTTGTGGTTAGTATTTTGAATTTAATTTGCTGGGTGATTGGGAGCCAGTGTAGGGATTGGAGGAGAGGGTCAGCAGACACTGAGCGGTTGGTAAGGTGGATAAGTCTGGCAGTAGCATTCATGATAGACTGAAGAGGGGATATCCTATGGAGAGGCAGGCCAATGAGAAGGGAGTTGCAATAGTCAAGGCGAGAGATAACAAGGGAGTGAATGAGGAGCTTGGTGGTTTCATTTTTTAAAAAGGGGTGAATTTTAGAGATGTTACGGAGGTGAATTCTACAAACTTTTGACAACGATTGGATTTGAGGCTGAAATGACAAGTCAGAGTCTAGGATTAAACCTAGTACCCTGGTGTGAGGGGAGGGACTGATGGTTTCTTTGTTGATTTTGATGGAAAAGTCATGGAGGGGGGCACGGGCGGGGGGGAATATTAATAGCTCAGTTTTAGAGAGATTTAGTTTAACCACTTGACAACTGGGCACTTAAACCCCCTTCCTAACCAGACCAATTTTCAGCTTTTGGTGCTCTCACATTTTGAATGACAATTACTCAGTCATGCAACACTGTATCTATATGAAATTTTTGTCCTTTTTTTCACACAAATGGAGTTTTCTTTTGGTGGTATTTAATCACCGCTGGGTTCTTTATTTTTTGCGCCGTAAAAGAAAAAAGACCGAAAAATCTGTAAAAAAATACATTTTTCTTCATTTCTGTTATAATATTTTGCAAATTAGTAATTTTTCTTCATATATTTTGGCCAAAATTTATACCGCTACATATCTTTGGTAAAATTAACCCAAATTGGTGGATATTATTTGGTCTTTGTGAAAATTATAGAGTCCAAAAGCTATGGTGCGAATATCTGAAAATTGATCACACCTGAAGTACTGACGGCCTATCTAATTTCTTGAGACCCTAACATTCCAGAAAAGTACAAATACCCCCCAAATGACCCCTTTTTGGAAAGAAGACATTCCAAGGTATTTAGAAAGATGCATGGTGAGTTTTTTGAAGTTGTCATTTTTTCCCACAATTCTTTGCAAAATCAAGGTTTTTTTTTTACTTTTTTTTTTCCCACAAAATTGTCATATTAGCAGGTTATTTCTCACACACAGCATATGCATACCACAAATTATACCCCAAAACACATTTTGCTATTACTCCCGAGTACGGCGATACCACATGTGTGAGACTTTTACACAGCGTGGCCACATACAGAGGCCCAACATGCAGGGGAGCACCTTCAGGCGTTCTGGAGTGCCCAGGCCAATTCTGACATTTCTCTCCTACATGTAAAAATCATCATTTATTAGCTAGAAAATTACATAGAACCCCAAAACATTATATATGTTTTTTTAGCAAAGACCCTAGAGAATACAATGGCGGTCGTTGCAACTTTTTATCTCGCACGGTATTTGCGCAGCAATTTTTTTAACGCGTTTTTTTTGGAAAAAAAAACTGTTTTGTGCTTTACAAAAACCAAAACAGTAAAGTTAGCCTAATGTTTTTGCATAATGTGAAAGATGAAGTTACGCCGAGTAAATAGATACCCTACATGTCACCTTTCAAAATTGCACGCGCTTGTGGAGTGGCGCCAAACTTTGCTACTCAAAAATCCCCATAGGCAACGCTTTAAAATTTTTTACTGGTTACATGTTTTGCGTTACAGAGGAGGTCTAGGGCCAAAATTATTGCTCTCACTCTACCGATCGCAGCGATACCTCACATGTGTGGTTTGAACACCGTTTTCATATGTGGGCGGGACTTACGTATGCGTTCGCTTCTGCATGCGAGCACACAGGGACAGGGGCGCTTTAAAATTTTTTTTTTTTTTTTTTATTGTTCATTTTACTTTATTTATTTTAGTTTGATGCTTTTTTTCCAAAAAAAAAAAATTTTGGACCACTTTTATTCCTATTACAAGGAATATAAACATCCTTGTAATAGGAATATGGCATGACAGGTCCTCTTTACAGTGAGATATGGGGTCAATAAGACCCCACATCTCACCTCTAGGCTGGGAAGCCTGAAATAAAAAAAAAAAAAACGATCCTGGCTTCGATCGTAGCGGTGAGTCGGTAGAAGCGCGGGAGGGAGGGACATCCCCTCTCGCCTCCCGTAAGAACGATCAAGCAGTGGAACAGCTGCTATGATCATTCTCATAGTGTAGGGAATCGCCGGCTGAAAAAGCTGATATCTGAATTATGCCTGTAGCTGCAACCATCATTCAGATATCCCCGCAGAAAGTCAAGGATGTTGTATGACGGCCGACGGGCGGGAAGTGGTTAAAACGCTTTTTTTTTTTTTAACACAAAGTTGTCCATTTACACAATATTTCTACCACATAACATGTACATACCAAAAATGACACCCCAAAATAGATTCTCCTACTCCTCCTGAGTACGGCGATACCACATGTGTGAGACTTCCACAGCCTGGCCACATACAGAGGCCGAGTACAGCTGAGCATGGCTCAGCATGGCAGGGTATGGTGGGGTATTGCGGAGTATGGCGGGGTATTGCAGAGTATGGCGGGGTATGGCGGAGTATGGCGGAGTATGGCGGGGTATGGCGGAGTATGGCGGAGTATGGCGGGGTATGGCGGAGTATGGCGGAGTATGGCGGGGTATTGCGGAGTATGGCGGGGGCATGGCAGAGTATGGCGGGGGCATGGCAGAGTATGGCGGGGGCATGGCAGAGTATGGCGGGGGCATGGCAGAGTATGGCGGGGGCATGGCAGAGTATTGTGGGGGCATTGCAGAGTATTGTGGGGGCATTGCAGAGTATTGCACAGCATTGCAGAGTATTGTGGGGGCATTGCAGAGTATTGCACAGCATTGCAGAGTATTGTGGGGGCATTGCAGAGTATTGCACAGCATTGCAGAGTATTGTGGGGGTATTGCAGAGTATTGCACAGCATTGCAGAGTATTGCACAGCATTGCAGAGTATTGCACAGCATTGCAGAGTATTGTGGGGGTATTGCAGAGTATTGCACAGCATTGCATAGTAGTAGGGATGGCTGAGCATGGATGGATGGATGGCTGGATGTCTCTGTGCAGCGCTGTGGGCACTACACATACAGCCCACAGCGCTGCAGCCATCCATCCATCTCCCTCTCCTCCACAGTGTACCGATCGGTACACAGGAGGGGAGGAGAGGAACCGGCATCATCAGATGACGCCGGTCTGTTTACATGTGATCGCGCCGTCATTTGACGGCGCGATCACATGGTAAACGGCCGTGATCAGCGGCCATTTACCGGGATGCGTGATGCGCCGGGTCCTCTGGACCCGGCGGTCATGGATGTGTTCGGGGGCGCGCGAGAGGGGAATTCTGGGAGGACGTCATAGTACGTCCTCCCAGAGTTATCCAACCGCCCTGCAGCCGTCATTCGGCTATGGGCCGGTTGGTAAGTGGTTAAGGAAGTGGTGCGACATCCATGCTGATATGTCAGTTAGTAAGTTAGTAATGCGAGAGGAGACTGAAGGAGTGAGGTGAGGAGTAGACAGATAGATTTGGGTGTCATCAGTGTAAAAGTGGTATTGGAAGCCGTGGGCGGTTATCAAGTGTCCAAGGGAGGAGATGTAGATAGAGAAGGGGTCCAAGAACAGAGCCTTGGGGGACCCCCACAGAAAGGGTCAATGGAGAGCAGGAGACAGAGTTGTAGGTGACACTGAAGGAGCGCTGTGATAAAATGGCAGATAACCAGGATAGAGCAGAGTCTCGGAGTCCAAGGGAATATAGTTTATTGAGAATGAGTGGGTGGTCAACAGTATCAAAGGCCGCAGAGAGGTCAAGTAGTAGGAGTATGGAGTACTGGCTGATGGTTTTAGCAGTTAGAAAATTGTTAGTAAATTTTAGTAAGGCAGTTTCTATGGAGTGCTGTGAGCGAAAGCCAGACTGTAAAGGGTCAAGAAGGTTATTTTCACTGAGATAGGAGCTAAGACGGTTGTAGACTTAGGGCTCCTTCACACGGACATGTCCGTGCACGGAGCCGCTCTGCTCAGCGAGGGATCGCTCCGCCGATCCCTGCTGAGCAGGCAGATGACAGGTCCGTCGCTGCACACTGTGCAGCGACGGACCTGTCAGAGCGCCACTCTCCCCTATGGGGGATCGGATGATGACGGACCGTAGAGTCCGTCGTCACCCGATCCGACCCGAAAACGGATGGAAAAGTAGGTTTTTCCTCTATTACACTTTTACGGATCGGAGCGGGTCGGATGTCAGCGGACATGTCACCGCTGACATCCGACGCTCCATAGAGATCTATGGAGGGTCCTGTCAGGTCCGCCTAAAAAACTGACAGGCGGACCTGAACGGATCGTCAGTGTGAAAGAGGCCTAAGCGTTCTAGAAGTTTAGAGGTGAATGGGAGCAATGAGATGGATCTTAAGTTGTTCAAGTTGGTAGGGTCCAATGAGGGCTTTTTAAGTATGGGAGTGATCTGCGCATGTTTTAGAGGGGAGGGGAAGGTGCCACTATGTGGGGTCCTATACGGCAATGCAATGCTTATAACCATCCCTCGTGTGTACTGAGGTGGCTGAGTAGTCTAATGCCCTGTACACATGATAGGATTTTCCAACAACAAAACCGTGGATTTTTCCAAAGGATGTTGGCTCAAACTTGTCTTGCATACACACGGTCACACAAATGTTATCAGAAATTCTGAACGTCAAGAACGTGGTGACGTACAACACGTACGATGAGCCGAGAAAAATGAAGTTCAATAGCCAGTGCGGCTCTTCTGCTTGATTCCGAGCATGCGTGGACTTTTGTGCGTCGGGATTGTGTACACACGCTTGGAATTTCCGACAACAAGTTTTGTTGACGGAAAATTTGAGAACCTGCTCTCAAACATTTGTTGGTGGAAAATCCCACAACAAATGTTCTATGGAGCATACACACGGTCGTACTTTCCGACAACAAGCTCACATCCAACATTTGTTGTTAGGAAATCCTATTGTGTGTACAGGGAAAGAGTTTGGGGGTGCTAGGCAGGTGATTGAGATGTTTTTCCAAGCACCCCCAAACTCTTAGACCCCATACACACTGTTAGATTGTCTGCAGATTTTTGTCTTCAGATTTACCAAATCATATAATATGAGGTCAAACCTTCAGATTTTCAATTTGTATGCGCTCAGGCAGGCCCTTGCACTACATGGTTTTGGTAAATCTGAAGACAAAAATCTGCAAAAAATCTAATAGTGTGTATGGGGCTTTTAGACTACTCAACCACCTCAGTACACATGAGGTATTGTGATAAGTATTGCATTGCAGTATAGGACCACACATATTGTATTTAAAGTTCAGGTTGTTCTTTCACTTTCATTGATTTTCCTAGAGGGACCCAAAAGTTGCCCTGGTCTGTCTTCACATAGTGAACTTTCATTGAGGCTTGGATGCTACAGATTAGGCACAATGAAAAAGAAATAGATAAACACAGCCAATAATAAAGTGACATTTTTTCGATAAAAGAAATACAATTGCTGGAATTCCTAAAGACTGGCTGAGAAAGATTTTGCGAAAGTGTCTCACATGCGTTCTAAAAAGTGGCGCAGAAAGCATGTACCTGTCCAAAACTTGTACTTGAATTTGGCTCATGCTGCACCACTTTTAGAATGCATGCAAGACACTTTTGCATAATCTGTCTCTGTACACCAAAAAAAAGTTGGCACAAGTTAGAACTACCTGAATTCGTCGCAGGAGTTGCTGTCAGAACTAAAACTGTTGCAAATGTTTTCTGAATTAGGTGCAACACATTAAAAAGAGCTATTAACTTCAGACAAGTGGTGCAGCAGCTTTATTGAATTCCCCTCAGTGGGGTTGATTTACTAAAACTGGAGAGTGCAAAATCTGGTGCAGCTCTGCATAGAAACCAATCAGCTTCCATGTTTTTTGGCTAAAGCTTAATTGAACAAGCAGAAGTTAGAAGCTGATTGGTTTCTATGCAGAGCTGCACCAGATTTTGCACTCTTCAGGTTTAGTAAATCAACCCGAGTGAGTCTAAATATAAGTAGAATGTACTTTTATCTCTCTTTTCTTTCGTTTCATCTCTCAAATGCTATTTTTTTTTCTACTATTCTCAGACTTTCTGTTCTCAGGCGGCTAAGTTCATTCTCCATGCCCACCTTGTGTATGTGAAGGTAGCCACCCTCTCCTGCTTGCCCCTGAGATGGAGTACACATCTAGGTGCAGACACATTCAGCTCTATGGGATTTGTAGTACACACATTGCAGAGCATGTGACCAGAAATAACAGCACCACTCGCTCTAAAAAAAAAAAAAAAAAAACAGGTATACCTGTTTTAGAATAATTCATGTAATAAAAAAATGTGAGTTTAATGTCACTTTAATAATGCTATATGCGCTACTCCAGCAAATAAATAGAATTTAATTTTGAAAATACAGCGGGTCAAATAAGTATTGAACACTTCACCATTTTTCTAGGTAAATATATTTCTGAAGGTACTATTGACATTAAATTCGCCAAATGTCGGTAACAACCCATGCAATCCATACATACAAAGAAAAAGAACAAATAAGTTCAGAAATTAACTAATTGCCACCCGCCATATAGCAAAATGATGTCGGCAAAGTGGTTGCGATATCCTAACCGGACGTCATATGACGTGGTCAGGATAACAAGTCGGGGGCGCGAATCGCTGCGATCATTGTTACGGCATGTCAGTCTGACACACCGCAACTCCGATATAGGTAAAGAGTCTCTGACAGAGCTGATCGCGAGCTGATCACGATGTAAACAGGAAGAGCCGTTTATCAGCTTTTCCTTACTCGCATCTGACAGGCGCGAGGAGAGGAGAGCCGATCGGCTGCTTCTCTGACAGGGGGGGTCTGCACTGATTTTTTTTATCAGCGCAGCCCCCTCCTTCAGATGGCCACCCAGGACCACCAGGGATGGCCACCACTGATGACCACCAGGATGGCATCCCTGGTGGCCATGGGTGGCAATGTGTGCCCACACATGATGCCAATCAGTGCCCACCAGCAATACCTGCCAGTGCCTCCTAATCAATGATGCCAATCAGTGCCATCTATCAGTGTCAATTAGTGTCACTCATCAGTGTCCATCAGTGCCACCTATCAGTGTCCATCAGTGCCACCTATCAGTGCCCATCAGTGCCACCCATAAGTACCCATCAGTGCAGCCTTTCAGTGTCCATCTGTGCCACCTATGAGTGCCCATCTGTGCCGCCTATGAGTGCCCATCAGTGCCACCTATCAGTGCCCATCAGTGCTGCCTATCAGTGCCCATCAGTGTCGCATATCAGTGCCCATAATCAGTGCCCATCAGTGCCACCTCATTGGTGTAATCTCATCCGTGCTCATCAATGCCACCTTATAAGTGCCCAGCAGAAAATATACTTATTTACAAAATTTTATAACAGAAACGAAGAAATTTTTTTTTTTCAAAATTTTCTGTATCTTTTTATTTGTTTAGCAAAAAATAAAAACCGCAGAGGTGATCAAATACCACCAAAAGAAATCTATATTTGTGGGAAGAAAATGATAAAAATGTTGTTTGGGTACAGTGTAGCATCACCGCACAATTGTCATTTAAACAGCGACATCGCTGAAAGCTGAAAATTGACTAGGGCAGGAAGGGGGGAAAGTGCCCAGTATTGAAGTGGTTAATTTATGTGTAATAAAATGGAATGACACAGGGAGAAAGTACTGAACACATGAAGAAAGGGAGGTGCAAAAAGGCATGGAAAGCTAAGATAGCAGCTGAAATCTGTCAGTAATTAGAAAGAAACCCTTCCCCTTGTCAGTGCAAATTAATATCAACTGATTCAGTCTCAACTGATGGCCTAATAAAAGGTGTCTCATTACCAAGGTGTCACACAAGAAACATCTCATGATGGGTAAAAGCAAAGAGCTCTCTCAAGACCTTCACAACCTTATTGTTGCAAAACATACTAATGGCATTGGTTACAGAAGAATTTATAAACTGCTGAATGTTCCAGTAGCACTGTTTGGGCCATAATCAAGAAGAGGAAGGAACATAATTTTGCCATAAACCAGCCACGACCAGGTGCTCCTTGCAAGATTTCTGACAGAAAAGTGTAAAGAATTATCAGAAAAGTTGTCCAAGAGCCAAGGACCACTTGTGGAGAGCTTCAGAAAGACCTGGAATTAGCAGGTACAATTGTTTCAAAGAAAATGATAAGTAATGCACTCACCCGCCATGGCCTGTATGCATGCTCACCACACAAGACTCCATTGCTGAAGAAAAAGCATGTTGAAGCTTGTTTAAAGTTTTCTGCGCAACATTTAGACAAGCCTGTGAAGTACTGGGAGAATACGTCTGGTTAAATGAGACCAAAATTGAAATCTTTGGATGCCATAATACACACCATTGTAAAATGTAAAAGAAAATGGTGCACCAATTCAATATGTGAGAGTATCCAAATCCTCTAAAATTCAGCAACATAAACAAAAATTATAGTGAAACAATAGTAATAACACACACAATATAGAATATGTACAAGTGAGAAAAAGTCCCATAAAGTTGATGAAACTGGGATTCTTCCTTAAACACTTTGCGCCAATAAATGCGACCTATCGCTAAAGATCAGTGATAATAAACAACCACTGCCACCTCCTGATGAATTGCCCGTTCACCTCAGAGGAAGACCCTTTGGGTCTAATCTCGCCTCTAGTATCGTGGTCTTTAAAAACTCCTGAAGGATAACACTGCTGTATCTTTGGTCTTTTTGGTCTCCTCAAAAGTACTCAAAACAGCTTCTTCAGCATTAGCTTCTATATGCACAACATATCCATATCCAACATAGACAGCCCAGTGGTTATAAGGATACCGAATACCTTTAAATTCAATCAGATCTCCAGGTTTTGGTTCTGAGCCGTCATTTTAACAGCATGGTAGTTTTCTTCCTCCCGGGGCTCCTGCAGGATGACATCAGTGCCCCTCATCCACAGAGCTTGCCTGAAGCTCCCGGAGACTGAGAGGATTGGTGCAATTCACCAGGAGGTGGCAGTAGTGGTTTATTATCACAGATTTTTAGCGATGAGTCGCACTTATTGGAGCAAGATGTTTAGGGAAGAATCCCAGTTTCATCAACTTTATGGGACTTTTTCTCACTTGTACATATTCATTGTTGTGTGTGTTATTACTATTGTTTCACTATAATTTTTGTTTATGTTGCTGAATGTTAAAGGATTTGGATGCTCTCACATATTGAATTAGCGCACCATTTTCCTTTACATTTTACAATTGAGTTAAGTGTGAGATCGCTAATTTAATGGTGCAGCTGTTCTAGTTTCACAGTAATTAATTTTAGTACTCTTTAGTACTCTACATATTATAATACAAACCATGTTTGGAGGTCAAATGGCACTGCACATCACCCCAAAAACACCATACCAACAGTGAAGTTTGGAGGTGGGAATATCATGGTGTTTTTCAGCATACAGTACTGGCAAAGTTCATATCATTGAAGGAAGGATGAATGGAAAAATATACCAAGACATTCTTGATAAAAATCTGCTGCCATCTACCAGGATGATGAAGATGAATCAAGGGTGGACAATTCAGCAAGACAATGATCCCAAACACAAAGCCAAGGAAACTCTCAATTTGTTTCAAGGAAAGAAAATAAAGCTGCTAGAATGGCCCAGCCAATCACCTGACTTGAATCCAATAGAAAATCTATGGAAAGAACTAAAAGATCAGAGTTCATAGAAGAGGCCCACAGAACCGTCAAGATTTGAAGACTGTGGAAGAATGGGTAAAAATGACACCTGAGCAATGCATGCGACTAGTTTCTCCAAACAGGAGGCATCTTGAAGCTGTAATCACCAACAAAGGATTTTGTACGAATTATTAAATACATTTTAGTTAGCGTGTTCAATACTTTTTCCCTATGTCATTCCATTTTATTACACATAACTTAATTTTTGAATGTATTTGTTTTGGTTTCTTTGTATGTATTGTAAGGGATTAGCTCAGTAGCAGGGTGTGCAGGGCCCCCTGGATGGGTCACAGCACAGTGAAGTAGGCACGGACAGAGAGCAGGATCTTTGTGAAAACAAAACAGTGGTTTATTTCCAAGTCTGTGGTTATAAGTGCAGGTATCAAAACAGGAAAAATAAAACAAAACAGAAAATAAACCCTTGCCACCTTGGGCATCTAACTGCAAAACACAGGAACCTATCTACCTGGTCTGGAACAGCCTACCGCTGCCCAAAAACCTGTCTGACACACAGAAAAAACGGAAAATTTCCTATCAAATTCTTACCGTAATTTTCCTTTCCTTATAGACGTGCAGTAACGTGTGGGGTAGCCCCGCCTCCATAACTACCCTATAGGACACCTCTCCCATAAATCTTTGCTCTGGGCTACCAGCCGTGTTCCATAACTTGCCTACTCCAGACAATTGGGAGGGAACTCCTGCTGCCATGGAGTCTATCAGGAAAGGAAAATTACGGTAAGCATTTGATAGGAAATTTTCAGTTTTCCTCACAGACTCCGTGGCAGCAACGTGTGGGAAATAACTGGCTGTACACACCCAGGTGGGCAAATGCTGAGCAAAGAAAACAAATTTATTTAACACTGTCAACCGACAGTACTTTCAAACCAAAACTGACAGATGATAAGGCAGCTGGTTCAACACAGTAGTGAGACACAAAAGTGTTGATAGAAGACCAGGAAGCCGCTCTACAGATTACTACGGGAGTGGCATGGCGCGAAGCTGCCCATGAAGTTGAGATACTCCGGGTTGAGTGTGCTGTCACTGCCTCTGGAGGAGCCAGGCCCTTTGCTTTATAAGCCCATCGAATGGTCTGAACGATACAAGCAGCAATGGATCTAACTGAAGCCCGCATTCCTGTTTTTCCCATGGGGAAGGATGAAAAGAAAATCCGATAGCCGAAAGGAAACCTTGACATCCAGATATTGTTTCTGGTTATGCTCCACATCAAGGGGATGGACGTCTTGATTTTCTGATGACCTAAAGTTGGGAAGCACAATTTCATGTGGTCACTTTAGGATTTGACCCCAGGATGGGAATTAACACTGCTCTGTCTGAAAAGAAAGCTATAAAAGGTTCTTTCGAACCCAGGTTTCTGATTTCAGACACTCTTTTTGCTGAGCAATGAAGTGAATGCCACAAGATTAGAAAGGGGGTAGTATATCATTAGTGGGTACCATCATCCTTTTAGAAATATTTAGAGAGGAATTTGGAGAGGAAACAACCAGGACTTCTCCAATTCAGTCCTGCCTTCTCCAGAGGAGTGGTTATGGACTATTACGGTACCTCATAAACACAAACAGGATAAGTAAAATTTCAGTTTATTCAAAAAATAGACATATTAAAAAGTCCATATGTGGACATAAGCTGAAGTAACAGCCCCCGGGAAGGTGGTCTAGAGAGTAAGATCCTTCACTAAGAGCGGCCTGACGGGATGTGATCCGAGTTGAGAAAGGAAATCCAGAACAAGAGGGAGGTCCCACTTGGGGAACCTTGGCTTCCTCTGAGGCCTAAGCCTGATAGCACCTTTGAAGAACTGGCGAACAAAGGAGTGATTGGCCCATGAAACTCCTGTGAATGCCGAGATGGCCGATACCTGTACCCGAAGTGAGATCACTGATAGGGATAGGTCTAGACCTGATTGTAGGAAGCTAAGAATGCCCTGGACTGCTGGAGCGCTACAAGGGTTAGGCCTGGAAGACATGTGATCCGTGAACCTGGTCCATATTCGTTCATAGACCCTGTTGGTGCTTTTCCTTCTGGCAATAAGGAGGGTCGGAATGACCTCTTCTGGACAACCTAGAGCCTGGAGCCTTCCCCTCTCAAGAACCAAACCCTGAGGTGCAGGTGAGAAGGACAGGGGTGCAGGGTTGTGCCCTGAGACAATAGATCTGGCCTGAGTGGCAGGGGAACTGAGTCACGATAACTGAGGAGTGTCAAGAGAGGAAACCATGGCCTGTTGGGCCAGATTGGAATTACCGCTATCACTTCCACCTTCTCTCTCTGAGCCTCCGGAGAACCTGGAGTAGCACAGGTATCGGAGGAAAGGTGTAAGCCTTGTGGAACCTCCACTGGTCCATGAGAGCATCTATCCCATAAGCCTGAGGGTTTCTTGAGTAGTACTTGGCCAACTTGTTGTTGCATGGGGATGCAAAGAGGTTAACGTCTGGTGACACCCCCAGGGTCAAGAGCCACTCAAACACCTCTTTGTAGAAAGACCACTCATTGTTCATCTGAACACAAGAAAGGAAGTCTGTCTGCACATTTTGGATCCCGGGTATGTAGGCCGCTAAAATGTTGGACAAGTTCCACTGAGCCCAGCTCATGATTGCCTCCACCTCCCATAGCAGGGACCAGCTGTGGGTTCTACCCTGCCTCCTTATGTAGGCCACCACGGTTGTATTGTCCAACCTGAGCATCACTAAGGATTTCTTTGTTAGATGATGGAACACTAGAAGCGCCTGAAAAGCAGCCCACAGTTCCAGAATGTTGGACACAACCCCCGAGACAAGGGGAGTTCCATCTTCCCTGTGCTACTTCCGATGACAATGAGCACCCCAGCCCCTGTTGCTGGTATCTGAGGTTATCGTGACTCATGTTATGTGAACGATCGAGTGGTAATTGCAAAGATTTTTCCCCTGGAGCCGCCAAAGGAGGGACACTCTCATAGCTAGAGTAAGGTGGATGTGCTGGCTCTTGCTGTCGGACCTCCATTGTTGGAGGAACCCTTTTTGGAAGGGTCGCGTGTGCCACTGTGCCCACTTCACCATGAGAATTGTAGCTGCCATGGTGCCAATCACCTTCAGACACTGGAAAGCGGAGAGATGAGACGAAGTGAGGGCTGAGCGGATTCTGTCTCGGACTACTACAATCTTCCCCTCGGGCAGCGAGATGGTGCCCTTCACTGTGTTGAAGTGAGCTCCGAGAAACATGAGGGACTGTGAGGGTTCCAGGTGACTTTTCTCTAGATTCAGGAGCCACCTGAACTGTTGAAGTGTGGAGATGACCAGGCTCCGGTGTTCTAAAAGTTGACCCTTGTCTTGAGCCAGAAGGAGGTCATCTAGGTAGTAATGAAGACGAACCCCTTTGACTCGGAGCAAAGCCACAACAGCTAACAAGACCTTGGAGAAGACACGAGGTGATGTTGTTAGACCGAAGGGGAGACAGGAGAATTGTAAGTGCTGCTGGCCTACTGAAAATCAAAGGAAATGTTGGACGTCCGCTGCCACCGGAACGTGGAAATAGGCGTCTTTCAGATCGATCAACACCAACCAGTCTCCTGGATGGACCGACTGATGGATCGTATGTAAAGACTCCATCTTGAATTTATCTTTTTTGATGAAGCGTTTGAGATGGGTCAAATCTATGACAGGTCTCCATGCACCGTTCTTTTTCTGTACCATGAACAGAGAAGTATACATGCCCTTGCCTCGTTTGCCATCCGGAACAGGAATGGCTGCGCCTTGCTCCAACAAGGAGTTTACGTAGGCTAATAGATCGTAGGAATGAATCTGAGTCTGTTGGTGCTGCTGAAGACCCAGGTGTGACCTGAGGAGACCATTTTGACGGTCCAGAAGTTCTGAATTGAGGCTACCCAGACATGCTGAAAGCGGAGAAGACGAGCCCCCACCTGGCATGCCTAAGCGGGCCCAATCTCAAAAAGACTTTGTGGATTCCCTGTTATCGGAAAAATCACCCTTCGCGGGTTTCTTGAATGAAGACTGCCTGGCTTTCCAGTATCTTGTAAACTCCTGGCCTGGCCTGTAACTGCACGCCTCTCTGGCGCGATCGGTATTCTGTCTTCTTGGAAAAGTGCGTCTCTGGCTCTGTAAGCGCCGATCCTGAGGGAGGAAACACCACTTGCCACCTGTGGCCCGAGTTATGGCGCTATCAAGTTTGTTTCTGAAAAAGGATGTGCCCTCAAAGGGAATTCGGCACCAAACATGCTTGGAAGCCGGATCCGCCAACCAAGGACAGAGCCATGAGGCAGGACGTGCTGAGACTGCCGCCAGCATACAAAGGCGGATGACATCAATGGAAGTCTCCCCCAGAAAGGCGGATGGCAGCCTGATCTCCTGGATAGGCGAACTTCTGGCCACTTCACTGGAGATGCCTCTGAGGGTCTCGTCAATGCTGTCTGACCAGGTTTACATGGCTTTAGATACTGTGGCTACGGCTAGGACCAGTTTGCAGGCCATGCCCACTGTCAGGTAGATCCGCTTCAGATCAGAATCGATCCATCTTTCCAAGGGATCTTTAACCACTTGCTGCCCACCCACCGTCATATGACGGCGGGACGGTGCAGCTGTTATCCTGGGCCACCGTCATATGACGTGACGGCCTTCCAGGCCCTCCAGGGGGCGCGTGCACGCCGCGTTACTCGGGTCCAGGTGCGCGTGCCCAGCGGCCCCGATGTCCGCCATGCACCCGCAATTTCCCGGTAACTGAGCAGGACCGTGGATCTGTGTGTGTAAACACACAGATCCACGTCCTGTCAGAGGAGGTGTGTGTGTTCCCAGTAAAGAGGAACAACGATCGGTCTCCTGCCCTTGTGAGTCCCCTCCCCCCACAGTTAAAATCACTCCTTGGGAACATAATTAACCCCTGCGGCGCCCCCTCCTGGTTAACCCCTTCATTGCCAGTCACTTTTATACAGTGATCAATGCATTTTTATAGCACGGATCGCTGTATAAATGTGAATGGTCCCAAAAATTTGTCAAAAGTGTCCGATGTGTCTGCCACAATATCGCAGTCATGATATAAATCGCAGATCGGTGCCAGATCGGTGCAGATCAGTGCCATTACTAGTAAAAAATAAATAAATAATATCCCCTTTTTTTGTAGACGCTATAACTTTTGCGCAAACCAATAAATATACGCTTATTGCGATATTTTTTACCAAAAATATGTAGAAGAATACGTATTGGCCCAAACTGAGGAAAAAAATTGTGTTTAAAAAAAAAATGGATATTTATTATAGCAAAAGTAAAAAATATTGTGTTTTTTTCAAACTTGTCACTCTTGTTTTGTTTATAGCGCAAGAAATAAAAACCGCAGAGGTGATCAAATACCCCCAAAAGAAAGCTCTATTAGTGGGGAAAAAATGATAAAAATTTCATTTGGGCACAGTGTTGCATGACCGCGCAATTGTTACTCAAAGTGCGACAGCACTGAAAGCTGAAAATTGGCTTGGGCAGGAAGGGGAAGAAAATGCCCTGTATTGAAGTGGTTAAAGGAAACGGTGTCTTCCAAAGGAAGGGTTACATATTTAACTAGTCTTATTAGTGCTGCGTCCACCAAAGGAGCTGACTCGAGATGTTTAACCTCTTCCTCCCTGAAGGGATACAGCTTCAGGAATTTCAACTGCATGGAACTCTTTTTGTCCACTTTGTCCCACTCTTTAGAGATGATGTTGCCCAGTTCGGTGAGAAAGGGAAAGTATTGACGCTCCTTGCTGAGCTGCTTGAAGAATTTCCTCTGCTTTGGAGGAGAAGTTACAGGATCTTCCCAATTCAGGGCTTCCCTTACAGCTTTCACCAAAGAGGGAACCAAGACATATTCAAAGTCCATTCCCGGATCCTCTACTTCCCCCGCTGTCGGAGGGAAGAGCGGATGGGAGGCTTGGCTGAGAAGATTCCCAAGTTTCGTGGGCCTGCCCCTCTCCCATTGGAGAACATAGTGGCTCCAGGGGGGGTCACGAGGCTGACGAGCCTCCCTCTCCTGCAGAGATTCTCTCACAACCCGCTAAACCAAAGATTCAAGGCACTGGTCTGCACCCTCCCTCTCGTCTGCTGCTTTAGAGAATTAGTGGTCACAGATGGACTTGCCGACAGGGACAGGAGCCCTGCACCCCAGCATGATTTCTCCGTCCCCTTGCTAGGGCGAGACTTAGGAAAAAAATCCTGCTACAGGAGGGCTGGCAGGTATACCTGCTACAGGAGGGCTGGCCACCAGGAGGCAGTGAAGGATCCATGATGTCAGAGCAGGACACTGCAGGGAAAGACACGGATCAGCTGTCAGGCAGGGAACCTACCCATCTCCAACAGAACCAGTGCTTACCTGGGGAAGCCAAACCAGAGGCCTGGGGAAGTCGCTGCAATGCCCACGATCATTCCTGAGGCTCTGCAGGCTTCCCCAGGATTTAAAATTGGCACCGCATGACGTCACCACCAGTTCAGTTTTTACCAAGGTAACCAGGCTAACTGAATCCAACAATACAACAACATTTTTACCATCTAAACACATTTTGCATAAAGGTTTATCATTTCCCTTTACTGCAGTGCATGTCGTTCAAATGGGGACTGCCGTCTCTCGGTAAGAAAGTCACAGTGCATTGATTCATCAATAGCTGGGCAAACTGTCGCTACATGTCCCTCTTCCTGGCAACGGTAGCAAATTAACTTTCTGGTCACCTCCTGTGGGATTGGTCTTCTAGGCCGCTCTCGCCAGACATTAGAAGCAGTCCCAAAAATACCTTTAGTTCCCCCTTTTTCACTCTCTCCACCCCAATACCTTGATGCAGTCTTACCCATAGCTGGGGATGGTGTGGTATTGGGGTGGAAAGTATGCGAGTCTCTGAGGGAAGATGTCAGATTGTCAGTCGTTGGGTAGCTTTCCACAAGGTCCAAAAGTTTGTCTGCTGTTTCCGGATCTCTGTGGCTCACCCATTTCTGCAAGGTGGTAAGGAGAGACCTCAGAAATTTGTCCATGACTACCTGCTCCACAATTTTTGGTCCGGACAGAGTTTCTGGCTGTAGCCATTTCCTGGTCAAGTGGATAAGGTCATACAATTGAGAACGGGGTGGCTTTCTCAGCCGATAACTCCACTTGTGGACAGGCTGAGCATGGACAGCCAGGGTTACGCCCAGTCGTGCCAATATTTCCATTTTCAAACAATCATAGTTTTTTGCATCCGCAGGCTCCAAGTGAAAATAAGGCTTTGGGATTCTCCAGATAGTAGGGGGGCCACTAGTCCAGCCTATTGTTCTTTAGTGTAAAAGATTTTTAAAGTTCCGCGCTTATGGAAATGTAAGATGTAAGAAGAGAGAGAACTGCTACCTCTACCAATATATCCGCCTGAGCGGAAATATAAAATAAGTGAAGATAGGAGAGTAGAAGTGGCGCTGTTCTGGGGTGGAATGTCTTACACCCCTATGATGAGAAATATCCCCAATTTGGACCAAACATGGAAAGTATATAAAGTGTGAACCCAATGCACGTGTACCTGTGTCCTAATACAACAATCTGGTGTGCCACTAATCAAATTTGCTACACAGTGGCAGATACTGTGAAAGCGTAATACCCCCGTGCAGGGTGAATGGTTCTGTTGAGTGCATTACCTATAGGGCACCTATAAGAAGCACAGAATACAACTTTTTATTATTTTTCTGCTATTTTTCACCATTATGGCATATGGACTATTTGTGCACATAGTATTTTCTTTAGCATAACCAGAGGGTATCACCATAAAGATATCAAGTCTTTATGTTATCACAAATGTTTTAAACACAGACACTGTCGCTCACATGTTTATGGGATTGTCTGTATTTTTCGTATAGTTCACAAGCCACATGGAGATGTCTTTATATTAGCGTTACACCAGATTGCTGAATAAGATCACAGGTCATTTGTATATTGGGATCGCACTTCATACTGGTTTGATTTTGTTTTTTATTATATATTTTTTGGATCAATTTGAGGCCATTTGATCAGTGGCACACCAGATTTTTGTATTAGGATACAGGCATTGGGTTCACACTTTATATACTTTCCACGTTTGGTCCCAATTAGGGATATTTCTCATCATAGGGGTGTAAGACATTCCATCCCAGAACAGCGCCACTTCTACCCTCCATTGTTCTTTAGGCCAACTTTCTTTTTCTGTTGCCCTTTCAAAAGGTGGTCAGAAACATCTCAGGGTCATCATCTGCAGGCAACAGGTGGCTTACCTGAAAAGTAGGTATATTACCGGCATGACTCCCAGCCTCAGTCTTCTGCCTTTGCTGCAGCTATTTAATGATAGCCTTAATTTGCTGCAGGTGTCTCTGTTCCTGCTGTGTCAGCAATTCCCTATGGTGGGCCTCCACCTGTTCTAGGGCTTGTTGCTGGGCTGCTACGCTCTGTTGCAAACCTGCATTTGCCTGCTGTTGATTTGCATTTGCTAGAGCCAGCTGTCTCAGTATCTCCTTCATGCTGGCCTTACTTCACCTGCCCGCATCCTCCACCGTGTGTAAGGGATTAGCTCAGTAGCAGGGTGTGTAGGACTCCCTGGATGGGTCACAGCACAGTGAAGTAGGCACGGACAGACGGCAGGATCTTTGTGAAAACAAAACAGTGGTTTATTTCCAAGTCTGTGGTTACAAGTGCAGGTATCAAAATAGCAAAAATAAAACAAAACAGAAAATAAACTCTTGCCACTTTGGGCGTCTAACGGCAAAACACAGGAACCTATCTACCTGGTCTGGAACAGCCTACCGCTGCCCAAAAACCTGCCCGATGCACAGAAAAACAGTCTTTTATTCATACAGACTAATAGGGCGTACACACGGTCGGACTTTTTTCGGACATTCCGACAACAAAATCCTAGGATTTTTTCCGACGGATGTTGGCTCAAACTTGTTTTGCCTACACACGGTCGCACAAAGTTGTCGGAATTTCCAATCGCCAACAACGCGGTGACATACACCACGTACGACGAGACTAGAAAAGGCCGGTTCAGAACCAATCGCGGCACCCTTTGGGCTCCTTTTGCTAATCTCGTGTTAGTAAAAGTTTGGTGAGAGACGATTCGCGCTTTTTCAGACTCGTGGCTTTCAGATCGTTTTCTGACGTTCAGTTTGTGCTTGTGGGTTTGTATCTGCTCTTCAGTGCGTGCAGTCAGTTCGTATCGGAGTTTTCTGTGTGATCTTGCCTGCTCGTTGCTGTTTTTCAGGTCGCTCTTCACAGGCCTTGCTGTTCTTCAGTGCGTTCTGTTACTTCGTTCTGAGCACCCGACCGTTTTCTAGCCATGTTTCGTATGCGTACTCCTCGTAGAGTTCGTGCTGTGCGGGGGCTTGGTGTTGGGGTCCTGACCTTAACACAAGTCCAGTCCATGAACAGGGTGGGGAGGAGTTCATGGACCAAGAATTGGTTGCTTCAGCGTGACAAGTTCTGTCATATGCCTTTGCTCCGTGAGATCCGTGAGAATAATCCTGATGATTTCAGGAACTTTCTCAGGATGACGGACCCCGTGTTTCACCGTTTGTTGGCTTCGCTGACCCCCTATATCAGCAGGCAGGATACCTGCATGAGGCAAGCCATCACTCCGGAGCAGAGGTTGGTCGCTACCTTGCGGTATTTGGCCACAGGGAGAAGCCTGCAGGACCTCAAGTTCTCGACAGGCATCTCCCCCCAGGCTCTGGGTATCATTATCCCAGAGACCTGTTCTGCCATCATCCAGGTCCTGCAGAAGGAGTATATGAAGGTAAGATTTTTATCCTTTTATATCACATTTTATTGTATTGAATGTTTGCTAATATATTGTATTTTTTTCCTCATTCCCTAATTACCATGATTGTAATATGCTGTGAATGTCCCCTTTGTCCTCATGCATGCTGGATTTTTATGTCATTATTATTTTAGGTCCTTCATACATATTTGCCCTTCAATAACCTCCCCAGCATGGTGTCTCCTGCCCTATATTCACCTCATGTAGTCACTTAACAATGTATTTTATCAGCTCCATAGTAGTGCTTTACCCCAAACACCCCCTAAAATGTTTGGAAATGTTATTTTTGATTTAAATTCAGGCAGAGGGCCAGAGGCTTTTTTTTGTGGTGTCCCCAAATTTTTTGTAACCCTCCCCCCCCCCCAACTGCTAAGTCAGCTGATCCCAATTCATTATCCTCAATCATCTATCTGCTGACTTTGCCAAACCCATACACACTATACCCATCTCTTTACTGGTCAGATTTATGGATGAATTCCCCAAAGCATGTAGTGCAAGGGCCTGCCTGTCTACTTTCCAATGGTGCTGTTTAAAGTTCTTGTATCCTATTATTATCTTGATAGGTAATAGCAGAATGTCCAAATGTCCTCAAATGTGTACAGTGTGTATTTATATCTTTGTATTATGACACTTCTTACCTGTCCAGTGGTCTGCCAATAGTGTAACTAAGGAGGGGCTGTTCCAAGTAATACCCTGTATTTAGGCATTCATCTCTCAATGAAGTGAAGAGGGTTACCTGTCCAAGAGTTCCCCCCCCTATAATGTTAGAAATGGACCATGAGAGGGGGGGGGAGGGGGAATATGATAGGTGTACCTTATACTTTGTTGTTGTAAAATTCCCCTTCGTAAATGCTATCTGGAGGTTGACCCATAATGTTTGTGTCTAATCTGCTTGCCATGTTTCTGTGAAAAAATAGTAATGTTTATTGTTTTTTCCTCAACAGGAATGGCAGACTGTGGCCTCCCACTTTGCCCAGCGGTGGGACTTTCCTAACTGCGGAGGAGCAATTGATGGGAAACACGTCCACATCGTCCCACCACCCAACTCGGGGTCGTACTATTATAATTACAAGGGGTTTAATAGTATAGTGATGTTGGCGGTGGTGTCGGCTAATTACGACTTCTTGTATGTGGACGTGGGGAAGAATGGCCGCATGTCCGATGGTGGAGTGATCGGCCAGACGGAGTTCTACAGGCGTCTCCAGAATGGCAGCTTGGACTTGCCCCCTCCAGAGGACAATGTTGAAGGTCTCCCATTTGTGTTCGTTGCTGATGAAGCGTTTGCGCTGGGGGACCACCTGATGCGGCCATTCCCGATGAGGACCCTCACCCCGGAACAGAGGGTTTTTAATTACTGGCTGGCCAGAGCCCGAAGAGTGGTGGAGAACACATTTGGAATCCTGGCCAGCCGGTTCCGACTATTTCTGACACCCATCCATATGGCGGAGTATAAACTGAACCATATTATACTGGCGTGCTGTGTTCTCCATAATTTTTTAAGAAAACATTCAGCCAACTATGCTGGCTCAGTTGGGCCTGAGGCCGGAATACCAAATACATCAACAATGACGGCGCTTGAAAGCGGCCGTCCTGGCTTGCCCTCCCTGAGTGCCCGTGATGTCCAGTTACGATACCTGGAGTTCTTTGCGGGTAGGGGGGCTATCAATATGCCAGACAATCTGTGACACCTTTTTCAAATAAAAAACAACCAAAAGCAATTCTTGGTGGACATTTACTGCTTGTGTTTGTTTGAGCTGACCCTGACAGAAATGTGTTGAGTGCAGAAAATGTCGTGATTGGGTAACCTTATAAAGAATAGTGTTGGCTGGTACTTCCTAAATGCAAAAACACATTTCACTACAAGTGCACTTGCAACTGCACTGAACTTGCACTTGTAGTGCAAAGTGTATTTGCCCTTAGGAAATAACCCCCATTTTTGCATAAAACAGCAATTACATCACCCCAAAAGTGTTGTAGTGTTGAGACAATAATCCACACATTCTTGAGTAAGGCACTTTTTTATACCTGCACAATCACATGTGCATTTACCAAAGGTTTTTAAAACAAAACAACATGTTTGTTGTATAACAATTTTTGGGGGGGCATTATCAAAAATCGAAATATCCATTTCAGATAAAACAGGCCTGTGTAAAACCAACAAGAAAGCCAAAAAACTTGAACTTACAAAGTTCACATTAGGTAAAACCTGAAGGCTATATCAGACATCAGTATTTAGGAACTGGGTTTGATATAGCGTTCAGATGGGGGGAAATCACCCCTGGAAAAGCCAAATTTGGAAGATGCACACCAATTTACGAATGTCAACATGTGCTACCTGCCATCAGGGGGGATCAAGGGACGTGTTTTGGGGGAGCAAGCCCTTCCTCAATGCGACTTTATAATTGAGGAAGGGGTTGCACCCCCAAAACGCGTCCATTGATCTCCCGTGATGGCAGATAGCACATGTTGGCACACTGTGTGCATCCTCCAAATTTGGCTTTTCTAAACATTGTAAAAATTTTTGTAAGATAAAACAGGTGATTTTGTGGGGTTTAAATTCGCCCCAAAACATCAATGATGTTATTATTTTTTTTAATAACATCAGTGATTTGTTGCTGGATGTTTTGCAATTGGAGATTACACCCCATGATCTCCCCGATCAGTATCTGGGCACTTTCAGATGTAAAGCATTCTGGATCACGATCACCTAAAAAGAGATAAAGACAAAAACAAAAAAAACAGGTCTCAAAAATCTGCCAACATCCATCTCTTTTACCTGAGCCTGTGGTCGCAGACACTCACCTGTTGTGGTGCCAATCTCCACCACATCTTCTTCTTCCTCCTGCTCTTCTTCTTGTGTTGGTATTTCCCCTTCTTCCAGAGGGGGGGGTCTCTGGTCTCCTGGGATGAGGAGTGTCCTCCAAGTCTTTTCTCCCCTATGTAAAACAAAAATGGTATACTTAGCACACAGATATTTGATGGCAGAACTAGAAATAGGAAACATTGCTTGGAAGTGGGGTACAATTGTCTATTTTAGCAGAGTTCCAAGATGTATATTTTTTATTGCCCTTTATCAAGCTGCAATACTTTACCTGTTTTGTACAAGCTTCACAGATGTAGCCCCCCCTATAGTATACACTGGAGCACCTGTGTGGCCCCCCTAATAAAAATGGTGTTCTTGTGTCCTCTCAGTGTCCTCTCCTTACACACAATCTAGTTTGCATTTCATTCTAGTAACAAACCCATCTACACAAAAAAATATTTGGCATCCAAGTAGGCCCAAAAAAAATGTGGGAAAATGCATATGGCCTAAACAATGGTGTTCTAGAGGCCGAAAGAAAAATGTTTGATACGAACGAATAATGGGCCCATGAACATTAAAGTTGACCTTTTTAAACGTTACAATTACTAAAAGCATATGGAGCAGAACGAACGGAATAAAGACAGAAAGAATATGAACACAGCACAACTACTTACTTTTTTGCAGCACTCTCCGGATCTTTCGGTACTGCTCTGGCTCTCTCAACTTCAGGTCCGACCACCACTTCCTGAGCTGATCTTTAGACCTTCGTACCCCGAAATTCCGCTCTAGACTCCTGACGACTTTCGCCATGATCTTGGCCTTTCGGATGTTCGGGTTGGGGTAAGGCCCATATTTTCCGTCGTAGTCGGACTTCCTCATGATGTCGACCATCTCCAACATCTCCCCAAACGACATATTTGTGGCCTTAAAACGTCTCCTTCTGGATCGGGACGTGCCTGGATCCGCCCTTTCCTCCTCCTCCTCCTCCTCGTTGCTACAATTAGCCCGCACCTGCTGTATGTCTGCCATCATGCTCTTCACCCACTGCGCAGAACGAAAAGGGGCGGGGAATACACTAGAAAGAACGTCAGGGGCGGGCGGAGTTACACGCATGCGCAGTGTATATAAAGCGTAACACGCGTGCGTATTACGTTTGATCTGTGAGCGGAGGAAGGAGCATTGAACGCGGCGATCGTAAGAACGAAGGTAAGAGACAAACTGGGGCCTATACTGCTTCTATAGATTGAGGCCTATATTGTAACAAGATTAGGAGAGTTTGGTGTGACATTAGGCTTTGTCTTGTGTTGTGTCTTGCAGTGAACATGGATATGGTACTGAAAGATCAGGACTTCATTTCAGTCTTCATAGAGATGCTAAGGGAGCTGCCCTGTCTGTGGGAGAATAAACACCCCCATTACAAGAACCAAACAAAGAGGAAGGCAGCACTGGAGCAATTGTGTGAAATTGTGAAGCAGGTGATCCCCACGGAAGACATCACTTTTTTAAAGATTTTCATTGGTGGCCTGAGGAGCACATATCTGAGGGAGCGCAATAAAGTCCTGGATTCGCAGAGATCCGGAGCAGCAGGTGACATCTATGTCCCCAGGATGTTGTACTACGACAGGCTGCACTTTCTGGCAGGCCAGACTGAACCCAGGCCATCCCTCTCCAGTCTTCCTTCCACGCTTCCTTCCCCCCTGGCTGAGGCTTCTGACGCCCAACCTGGGCCTTCCAGGCCACATGTAGAGGAGCCCAGATTGAGCCAGGTATAGCATTCCTCTAAATATTTCTGCTTGTCCAATCAATGATGTGAACTAGATGTTAGTTGGGAGTACTAATTTATGATTGTGATTGATGATGCAAAAACTAAAACCATGTCCCTTTTTCATACACAGGGAAGTCTCAGCCAGGAGGTGGCCGGGCCGAGCCGGCTGGCTGATCTGCAGGTCCCTCCATCCCCCCTGGAAAGAGAAAGTGGCAGTAGGAGGAGTACCCTAGAGGAGGCGGCTATCAGATTTTTTTGTAGGGCTACAGAGGTCCTGGGAGCACCACACACCAGGCAGGAGAACATTGCTGCATTCATAGCATATAAAATGCAGAGGATGGAGGAGGGCCAAAAAGCCATGTGTGAGGCCCTCATATCTGAGGCTCTGGCGAAAGGTGTGAGGGGCCAAATTACACCTCACACACAGCTTTGGGATGGTCCTCCTCCTGCAGGTCCTACTCCTCCTCCAGGTCCTACTCCTCCTCCTGCCACATCTCCAACTGCACAGCCACAGCCCGGAAGGAAGTGTGGAAGGAAGACCAGAGAGTGATTGCCCTGGATCCAGTCTGGTCGGCCAAAAGATGCAGCCTCTTGTGGTACCACAGCCTGGGGACACTGATGTCATCTGCTGCTATCCGAGTCTCTGTGAATCCCGGACCAGACTGCCCTCCCTTACATATGGACTCCTCAGGCCACCAATTTTGAGGTTTAAGAATTGATGTCTGCCGTGGGGGTCCCAGGCTTCACTAATTTCTGCTGTTGATCCAGTGTTGCCTTCCTCTTTGTTTGGTTCTGAGCCCTTAATAAAGGAGTTTTGTTTTGAATTATACTCTCCTATGTGTTTTACTTCAAAAATGACAGTTGGTTTGTGAGGATTCAGGTACATTTCTAATATACAATGTGAAATGAACAAGGGACACCAACAACAAAAAATCTCCTGGAGATTAAATAATAAAAGATATCAATGGTGTTGGGGTAACTTGACACACAAAACACAGACAAAAATATTCTGGAGTAAAAATAAAAATAACATTGAACAAAGATCAGCCTTGGAAAAAATCCAAACATTAACCACTTGCCAACCGCCTAACGCACATATACAGCGGCAGAATGGCACGGGCAGGCAGAATCACGTACCTGTACGTGATCTGCCTCCCGCGGGCGGGGGGTCCAATCGGACCCCCCCCCGTTGCCAGCGGCGGTCGGCATTTGACTGGGAGCGTCGGGAGGCGAGGGGGAGACCATCCGATCGTGCCCCCCCCTCGCGATCGCTCCCAGCCAATCGGAATCCTCCCCTGCCTGTGTGTAGTTTCACACAGGCAGAGGATGTGATGTCATCTCTCCTCGGCTCGGCAGTTTCCGTTCCAGCGCCGAGGAGAGAAGACATGTGAGTGCACAACACACACACAGTAGAACATGCCAGGCATACTTTACACCCCCGATCCCCCCCCGATCGCCCCCCGATCCCCCCCCAATCACCCCCCCCCCCCCGTCACAAACTGACAGCAAGCAGTATTTTTTTTTTTTTTTTTTTCTGATTACTGCATGGTGTCAGTTTGTGACAGTTACAGTGTTAGGGCAGTGAGTGTTAGGCCCCCTTTAGGTCTAGGATACCCCCCTAACCACCCTAATAAAGTTTTAACCCCTTGATCACCCCCTGTCACCAGTGTCACTAAGCGATCATTTTTCTGATCGCTGTATTAGTGTCGCTGGTGACGCTAGTTAGGGAGGTAAATATTTAGGTTCGCCGTCAGCGTTTTATAGCGACAGGGACCCCCATATACTATCTAATAAATGTTTTAACCCCTTGATTGCCCCCTAGTTAACCCTAGATTAGCGCCAGTACCGCTAACACCTACGCACGCAGCATACGCCTCCCTTAGTGGTATAGTATCTGTACGGATCAATATCTGATCCGATCAGATCTATACTAGTGTCCCCAGCAGTTTAGGGTTCCCAAAAACGCAGTGTTAGAGGGATCAGCCCAGATACCCGCTAGCACCTGCGTTTTTCCCCTCTGCCCGGCCCAGCCCACCCAAGTGCAGTATCGATCGATCACTGTCACTTACAAAACACTAAACGCATAACTGCAGCGTTCACAGAGTCAGGCCTGATCCCTGCGATCGCTAACAGTTTTCTTGGTAGCGTTTTGGTGAACTGGCAAGCACCAGCCCCAGGCAGCGTCAGGTTAGCGCCAGTACCGCTAACACCTACGCACGCAGCGTACACCTCCCTTAGTGGTATAGTATCTGAACGGATCAATATCTGATCCGATCAGATCTATACTAGCGTCCCCAGCAGTTTAGGGTTCCCAAACACGCAGTGTTAGCGGGATCAGCCCAGATACCTGCTAGCACCTGCGTTTTGCCCCTCCGCCCGGCCCAGCCCACCCAAGTGCAGTATCGATCGATCACTGTCACTTACAAAACACTAAACGCATAACTGCAGCGTTCGCAGAGTCAGGCCTGATCCCTGCGATCGCTAACAGTTTTTTTGGTAGCGTTTTGGTGAACTGGCAAGCACCAGCCCCAGGCAGCGTCAGGTTAGCGCCAGTACCGCTAACACCCACGCACGCACCGTACACCTCCCTTAGAGGTATAGTATCTGATCGGATCAATATCTGATCTGATCAGATCTATACTAGCGTCCCCAGCAGTTTAGGGTTCCCACAAACGCAGTGTTAGCGGGATCAGCCCAGATACCTGCTAGCACCTGCGTTTTGCCCCTCCACCTGGCCCAGCCCAGCCCACCCAAGTGCAGTATCGATCGATCACTGACACTTACAAAACACTAAACGCATAACTGCAGCGTTCGCAGAGTCAGGCCTGATCCCTGCGATCGCTAACAGTTTTTTTTGTAGCGTTTTGGTGAACTGGCAAGCACCAGCGGCCTAGTACACCCCGGTCGTAGTCAAACCAGCACTGCAGTAACACTTGGTGACGTGGCGAGTCCCATAAGTGCAGTTCAAGCTGGTGAGGTGGCAAGCACAAGTAGTGTCCCGCTGCCACCAAAAAGACAAACACAGGCCCGTCGTGCCCATAGTGCCCTTCCTGCTGCATTCGCCAATCCTAATTGGGAACCCACCGCTTCTGCAGCGCCCGTACTTCCCCCATTCACATCCCCAACCAAATGCAGTCGGCTGCATGAGAGGCATTTTCTTTATGTCCTCCCGAGTACCCCTACCCAGCGAACCCCCCCAAAAAAGATGTCGTGTCTGCAGCAAGCGCGGATATAGGCGTGACACCCGCTATTATTGTCCCTCCTGTCCTGACAATCCTGGTCTTTGCATTGGTGAATGTTTTGAACGCTACCATTCACTAGTTGAGTATTAGCGTAGGGTACAGCATTGCACAGACTAGGCACACTTTCACAGGGTCTCCCAAGATGCCATCGCATTTTGAGAGACCCGAACCTGGAACCTGGACCGGTTACCGTTATAAAAGTTAGTTACAAAAAAAAGTGTAAAAAAAAAAAAAAAACACAAAAATATAAAATAAAAAAAAAATAGTTGTCGTTTTATTGTTCTCTCTCTCTCTATTCTCTCTCTCTTGTTCTGCTCTTTTTTACTGTATTCTATTCTGCAATGTTTTATTGTTATTATGTTTTATCGTGTTTGTTTTTCAGGTATGCAATTTTTTATACCTTACCGTTTACTGTGCTTTATTGTTAACCATTTTTTTGTCTTCAGGTACGCCATTCACGACTTTGAGTGGTTATACCAGAATGATGCCTGCAGGTTTAGGTATCATCTTGGTATCATTCTTTTCAGCCAGCGATCGGCTTTCATGTAAAAGCAATCCTAGCAGCTAATTAGCCTCTAGACTGCTTTTACAAGCAGTGGGAGGGAATGCCCCCCCCCCCCAACGTCTTCCGTGTTTTTCTCTGGCTCTCCTGTCTCAACAGGGAACCTGAGAATGCAGCCGGTGATTCAGCCAGCTGACCATAGAGCTGATCAGAGACCAGAGTGGCTCCAAACATCTCTATGGCCTAAGAAACCGGAAGCTACGAGCATTTTATGACTTAGATTTCGCCGGATGTAAACAGCGCCATTGGGAAATTGGGAAAGCATTTTATCACACCGATCTTGGTGTGGTCAGATGCTTTGAGGGCAGAGGAGAAATCTAGGGTCTAATAGACCCCAATTTTTGCAAAAAAGAGTACCTGTCACTACCTATTGCTATGATAGGGGATATTTACATTCCCTGAGATAACAATAAAAATGATAAAAAAAAAAAAAAAATGAAAGGAACAGTTTAAAAATAAGATAAAAAAATAATAATAATAAAGAAAAAAAAAAAAAAAAAAAAAAAAAAAAAAAAAAGCACCCCTGTCCCCCCTGCTCTCGCACTAAGGCGAACGCAAGCGTCGGTCTGGCGTCAAATGTAAACAGCAATTGCACCATGCATGTGAGGTATCACCGCGAACGTCAGATCGAGGGCAGTAATTTTAGCAGTAGACCTCCTCTGTAAATCTAAAGTGGTAACCTGTAAAGGCTTTTAAAAGCTTTTAAAAATGTATTTAGTTTGTCGCCACTGCACGTTTGTGCGCAATTTTAAAGCATGTCATGTTTGGTATCCATGTACTCGGCCTAAGATCATCTTTTTTATTTCATCAAACATTTGGGCAATATAGTGTGTTTTAGTGCATTAAAATTTAAAAAAGTGTGTTTTTTCCCCGGAGGCCATGGAATGCCCAGGTGGCAAAAAACCCCCCCAAATGACCCCATTTTGGAAAGTAGACACCCCAAGCTATTTGATGAGAGGTATAGTGAGTATTTTGCAGACCTCACTTTTTGTCACAAAGTTTTGAAAATTGAAAAAAAAAAAATTTTTTTCTCGTCTTTCTTTATTTTCAAAAACAAATGAGAGCTGCAAAATACTCACCATGCCTCTCAGCAAATAGCTTGGGGTGTCTACTTTCCAAAATGGGGTCATTTGGGGGGGGTTTGTGCCACCTGGGCATTCCATGGCCTCCGAAACTGTGATAGGCAGTGAAGAGTGAAATCAAAAATGTACGCCCTTAGAAATCCTGAAGGCAGTGATTGGTTTTTGGGGCCCAGTACGCGGCTAGGCTCTCAAAAAGTCCCACACATGTGGTATCCCCATACTCAGGAGAAGCAGCTAAATGTATTTTGGGGTGCAATTCCAAATATGCCCATGGCCTGTGTGAGCAATATATCATTTAGTGACAACTTTGTGCAAAAAAAAAAAAAATTGTCACTTTCCCGCAACTTGTGTCAAAATATAAAACATTCCATGGACTCAACATGCCTCAAAGCAAATAGCTTGGGGTGTCTACTTTCCAAAATGGGGTCATTTGGGGGGGTTTTATGCCATCTGGGCATTTTATGGCCTTCAAAACTGTGATAGGTAGTGAGGAGTAAAATCAAAAATGTACGCCCTTAGAAATCCTGAAGGCAGTGATTGGTTTTCGAGGCCCCGTACGCGGCTAGGCTCCCAAAAAGTCCCACACATGTGGTATCCCCATACTCAGGAGAAGCAGCTAAATGTATTTTGGAGTGCAATTCCACATATGCCCATGGCCTGTGTGAGCAATATATCATTTAGTGACAACTTTTTGTAATTTTTTTTTTTTTGTCATTATTCAATCACTTGGGACAAAAAAAATGAATATTCAATGGGCTCAACATGCCTCTCAGCAAATTCCTTGGGGTGTCTACTTTCCAAAATGGGGTCATTTGTGGGGGTTTTGTACTGCCCTGCCATTTTAGCACCTCAAGAAACGACATAGGCAGTCATAAATTAAAGGCTGTGTAAATTCCAGAAAATGTACCCTAGTTTGTAGGCGCTATAACTTTTGCGCAAACCAATAAATATACACTTATTGACATTTTTTCTACCAAAGACATGTGGCCGAATACATTTTGCCCTAAATGTATGACTAAAATTGAGTTTATTGGATTTTTTTTAGAACAAAAAGTAGAAAATATCATTTTTTTTCAAAATTTTCGGTCTTTTTCCGTGTATAGCGCAAAAAATAAAAACGGCAGAGGTGATCAAATACCATCAAAAGAAAGCTCTATTTGTGGGAAGAAAAGGACGCAAATTTCGTTTGGGTACAGCATTGCATGACCGCGCAATTAGCAGTTAAAGCGACGCAGTGCCGAATTGTAAAAAGTGCTCTGGTCAGGAAGGGGGTAAAACCTTCCGGGGCTGAAGTGGTTAAAGAAAAAAAAAGGCTTAAAAACAAAAAAAAACAAAACATAAAAAATATAAAACTGTCAGATGTGACATCTAATAACAATATATTGAGGGAATCCCACTAAAAAAACACAAATAAAACTTTGTGAGAATATGAGCAGCAAAACTACTTCATTCTTGTCACATTATAAAGAAGAAGAGAGTGCGCTGTATTAAACCATTTTTTACATTGCAGCGTGACGAAAGTGCTGTATCCATTGCGAACGCTAAGTTTACCAGAACGAGCTATCCCGTGTCGGAATTTCTTCTGAGCATGCGTGGCACTTTGTGGGTCGGAACGGGCCACACACGGTCGGAATTGACGCGATCGGATTTTGTTGTCGGAAAATTTTATCTCCTGCTGTCCAACTTTGTGTGTTGGAAAATCCGATGGAAAATGTCCGATGGCGCCCACACACGGTCGGAATTTCCGACAACACGCTCCGATCGGACAATGTCCATCGGAAAATCCGACCGTGTGTACGGGGCATTAGTCTCACCACTCAGAAATAGCTGCTCCCCAATCCTACGCACAAATCTGGTTCCAGGGAGGAGCCCCTTGTTGAAGCAACCTGGGAGTTTTATAGAGCCCTGAGTGCTTCATCTGTTACACCTAAACTCGTTAACCCTCACTGAGCCCCAAACAGGCTCACTACCCAGCAGAAACCGAAAAGCAATCAGTGTACAGCATAAACTTGGGACAAATAGATCTTCCATCTTGGACACAACCCATAGATTTTCCTGGCTTCCTGTCATAGTATGGATTGCATGGATTGTTACTGACATGTGGTGAAAATGTCATGTCAATAGCACCTTTAGAAATATATTTACCTAGAAAAATGGTGACGTGTTCAATACTTCTTTTACCCGCTGTATATATGTAGTCTTTCAAGCCTTTGGAGGTCTTAGGTGGGAACTTGACAGAAATGCCTTGGAAATTTGAACCAGCTGCCAGATCATTACCAGAAATGTTGAAACCCTGGTCAGTCTGACAGAACTGGCAGTGCTACTTTTGCAACCGCTGGGGAGCTATTTACCTTGTGGAGATACATGGAGGAGCGAACAAGGAGGAGGAGTCAAATATATTATTTTGGGAACTGAATGTTCTGCACATGCCCTGGGCAGCTAAACTTGAGTGAGGGGGAGAACTGGGGGAAGAGCTGTGTGAAAGTTGGCTGGCCACACATGAAATTCCTCCTACTTTGCTGTTGGTGCAGGGGTGCCTGGATCATTCATTCAATTAAGGTCAGGACAGGTACAGGGCCAGAGTGCATTTCCCAGAGTGGGATCCCAAATCCAGGAAGGCAAATCTCAGTGCTGCAGCTGTACTGGCCTGGTGCAGAGCAAACCAAATCCTACTATGTAATTATTATTTTATAAAGATCCCAACAGAAAATGGATGACCTGATGTTTGTGCATGCATGTGTGGAAAGCAAGTCTAGCTGTACAAAAAAAAATCCTTGCTGCACAATTTATCCACCTTAAATTTCCTGCGGTGCCCTACACATGCAGTGATTAGCCCCACCAATTGTCCGTCCCACAATCTCAGGAAATGTAATTTCCCAAACTTCCAAGTAGAGCTGCACAATTAATCGTTAAGAATCAAAATCTCAATCTTTTTCTCTTCCCGATCTTCAAAACAGCATGTCACGATTCTTTAACAAGTGCAAAGAGTTCTCACAGCTGAGGAAAGAAGAAAAAAAAGGGCAGCCTGCCAAGTTTAATCACTTGAATAAGTAGAAACAAAGTATCTTTTCCTTCTGTTATCAAAGGAAAGAACTCCAGCATAAATCAAGAAGGTTTAACCATTCAGGCTGGGTTCACACTGCTGCAGTGGCAGACATCGCATGTGATTCGCAGCGCACTGCTGTTCACATCACATGCGATGTCTGTGCTGTGCGATATCAGCCATACAGATAGTATGGCTGATATCGCACCGCATTCGGTCCAAACTCGCACAGGACCCTTTTTTTTGTTCGGACCAAAATCGGATCGCATGGGTGTTCACACTTATGCGATCCGAAAATGTCCAAATTGTCAGTTCGCATTGCGATATGCGGGCTGAACTGGGGGTGTCATTAACATTGTATGACACTCCCCAGCAGTTCGCATATGGCAGTGTGAACTGCCGTGCGAGTTGGTGCGATGCGGGAACCCGCAGTAAATTCGCTGCGTTCCCGCACCACAGCAGTGTGAACCCAGCCTTAAAGACCAAACCTTTTCTGACATTTGTAGATTACAAGTAAAAATCATTTTTTTCTGCTAGAAAATTACTTGGAACACCCAAATATGATATATTTTTTTTAAGCAGAGACCCTATATAATAAAATGGTGGTTGTTGCAGTATTTTATGTCACACCGTATCAAACGCAATTTAAAAAAAAAATACACTTTAATGAATTAAAAAAAAAACTGAACAGTAAAGTTAGCCCAATTTTTGTATAATGTGAAAGATGTTAAACCACGAGAATCGTGATCTTTATTCTAAGCAAAAAAATCGTGATTCTCATTTTAGCCAAAATCGTGCAGCTCTACTTCCAAGGTATGTTAATGGGTCACATACATTTTGAAGATAAACTAAGGTAAACAGTCCAAATACTGAAGACAATATCAACTCTTATGCCGCGTACACACGATCGGAAATTCGGCCAGCAAAAGACCGATGAGAGCTTTTGGTAGGAAAATGCGACCATGTGTATGCTCCATCGGACTTTTGCTGTCCGAATTCCAGCCAGCAAAAGATTGAGAGCATGTTCTCAATTTTTTGGTCAGAAAAAGCTCCTATCCGAAAATGCGATCGTCTGTAGCAATTCTGACACGCAAAATTCCTACACATGCTCAGAAACAATTCAATGCATGCTCGGAAGCATTGAACTTCATTCTCTCGGCTCGTCATAGTGTTGTACATCACCACAGTTTTGACGGTTGAAAGTTCAGTGAACTTTTGTGTGACCATGTGTATGCAAGGCAAGCTTGAGCGGAATCTCATCGGAAAAGCCATCATATCTTTTTCTGACCAAAATCCCGATCGTGTGTATGCGGCATTAGGCTGATTTCAGAGAACAATTCTGCGTGCTAGAAGCAGGATCGCTAAAGGGTTTACCTAGCTGTCCCTATGGAATTGCTCCTTCTGTAAACAGATGCAGTGGAATGGCACTCTTTCACTGGCCTGAATGCTGCCGAATCATGATCACTCTTAATGGATCGACACCTTGCTGCCTCAACTACAAAGGGAGTGATTTCATGGGGCAAATAGGCTTTTAGTGATCCTGCTACTGCCGACTTTGAGAAATCATGAGTGGAAGAGATGCCCAGCCAACATCAGCCTTACAGAACATGTTTTTTTAGCAGAGCAGGGAAACAGAGATGACCAGTAGGTATGAAGTCCATTTTTAAATGTACCTAAACAAGCTCCTAAATTCTCCAACAATCCACATATTAAAGTGGTTCTAAAGGCTCAATGTTTTTTACCTTCATACATAAAGCAGTCCTCCAGTCCCCCTAATACTTACCTGAGGAATAGCAGTTCTGGAAGTAGATCATGCTAATTTCCTAAGTTACAAAAGCTAGAAAAAAAGAAAACTGGGAGTAGTTGTTGTATATAGTGACAAATCAGGTTTAATATTTTATGCTCTGTAAAAATAAAAATATTCTATTTAGAAAAAAGTGAAAGGTTTTCTTATTTGGGCACCCCTTCCTCCACCCACTGATAATCATCTACACTGCATTTCTCCACTGCTCTCTTCATCTAAAGAAATATCTGGTATTGGGGAGCATGTAACCTTCATCCCCTGATCCCAGCAGGCAGTGTTTGGACTTGAGCAGCCAATCACCAGGCCCAAACACTGTCACCTGAGATAGAGGAGCAGGTCATTAAAGTGTATCAATGGTCAAATGTAAAACCATTAAATCTTTTCCACACTGTATTTCAGTTATTTCTAGACTACTCCTATTAATCTTAACCATCCTGAGGTTTGTAAACTTACTTTGTGAAGATTCCCACCCATTTTTTTTCTTGAATTCATTGACACATAATCATTATGCCCTGTGAGTAGGCATTACTGTGTCACACATGTCACAGAGCCTGCCTTCTGAACTACAGAGGTGCTGAGAGGAGGCGTTTCAGGAAGCAGTGTCAGTACAGGAATCACTGCTTGCAGGCAGCAAGGTACTATGGCATATGTAGTCCTTAGAAATAGAAAGTAAACAGCAGAGGAGAAGCTGCAAAGCATGCAGAGAATCCAGTTGTGCAAATATATGCCAGCAGACAGGCAGAACTTGCAACACAAAATATTTAAGTAACCTTATATTGGATTGTCAAATATCTCACAAAAGTGAGTACACCCCTCACATTTTTGTAAGTATTTTATTATATCTTTTCATGTGACAACACTGAACAAATGACACTTTGCTACAATGTAAAGTAGTGAGTGTACAGCTTCCACAACAGTGTAAATTTGCTGTCCCCTCAAAATAACTCAACACACAGCCATTAATGTTTAAACCTCTGGCAACAAAAGTACACCCCTAAGTGAAAATGTCCAAATTGGGCCCAATTAGCCATTTTCCCTCCCCGATGTCATGTGAATCGTTGGTGTTACAAGGTCACAGGTGTGAATGGGGAGCAGGTGTGTTAAATTTGGTGTTATTGCTCTCATTCTCTCACACTGGTCATTGGAAGTTCAACATGGCACCTCATGGCAAAGAACTCTCTGAGGATCTGAAAAAAGCATTGTTGCTCTACATTAAGATGGCCTAGGCTATAAGAAGATTGTCAAGACCCTGAAACTGAGCTACAGCATGGTGGCCAAGATCATACAGCGGTTTAACAGGACAGGTTCAACAAAAGGTGGAGGAGGGCATGGTCTCTAACATCCACCAGCTCCATAATGTTATCATGGAGGAGTGGAGGAGGACTCTAGTGGCAACCTGTGAAGCTCTGGTGAACTCAATGCCCTGCAAAAATTAAAAGTCAGCAGCTACACATACTGCAGATGCTGACATTTAATAAAAGGCACTTACCTGTCCTGGAGTCCAGCAATGTTGGCACTGCAGGTGATGTTGCTGCCACCCAGCAGTGTAGCATTACGGCTTCACGCCAGGTCCCTACTATTTTTCAGTTTGCAGAAATGAACTACAGTCCATTTAACATGGTTTTCTATAGTACACATTCACATCTATCTATCAGGGACTTTTTTCCCTGCGGTTTGCGTGTAATAGACTTTAATGGAAACGCACGTGTTGTGTTTGTGATGCAATTTTCGATGTGTTTTGCGTTTCATGAGCTGTCAGCTGAATGTAAAAAAAAAAAATTGCGGGCAAAAAAAAAATAATTGTAAAAAAAATGGTGTGGGGTCCCCCCCAGGTCCATACCAGGCCCTTTGGGTCTAGTATGGATTCGGAGGGGGCCCCCCCGCCATCATTTTTTTTTTAAATGGCGTGGGGTCCTTATCTGAGCATGCAGCCCAGCAGGTCAGGAAAGAGCGAGCATCCCCCTCCTGAACCATACTAGGCCGCATGCCCTCAACATAGGGGGATGGGTGCTTTGCGGTGGCCAGCATCCCTGCCTATTCCTCAGCAACCAGCAGTGTACAGTGTGCTTACAGTGTGTTTAAAGAGAAAAAAAAAATGTAAACCGAAAAATGCATGAAAGCTGCATGCAAAACGCATAGAAAACGAGGGTTTAAAAATGCAAAACACACTGCAAAACGTGTCTGAAAAACGCATCTATTGCAGCTGCATACATGTAAACCTAGACTCATATTGTTTTAGGTTTTGGTGTCCAGGATGCCACAACCCTTTTTATTGTTTTGCCCCTGTTTCTTTATATATATCCAAAGACTTCTCTTCAAAAAAAACATGAGCCGACAAACGGAAAAATATCACAATATGGGTTATTTATGCAGTTTTCACATTAGAATGGAGGCTAAAAGAATGATCCAAGTATTCTTCCATTTTTATGAGTGATTGCTATTCTCCCAAATACTGAGACTAATATTGTTTATTTACAGATCTATCATGCTTTCCGCTTTAGGTCAAATACTTTGGAAATCCATCAAACTGTGCATTTTGGCTAAAGAAGCTAATGACTGTGATTTATCCTCTTAGAGGGGCATACATTTACACACGTCGAGAAAAAAAAGCTTGATTTTAACAGAAAAAAAGTTATTAGGGCTGACTTAGCCTGAGTGCTGTATTTGTTACCTCTCACTATTTTTCCTCTGTATAAACAACGGTAATTGCAAACTGTAATGATATATAATTAGAAAGCCAATTTACCTTTTCAACCTCAATAAAAAAAAATATAGATGTTTTCAATGTGATCATAATTGGTTCTGTATATAAAACTTTTTATGTTACAGACGTAGGCAGGATTTAAACAGAATCTGTCAAGACTGGGCTAATGCAGGAATCTAAACTTCTGACTATCTGATTGATTTAGCAACATGCTTTCTTTTAATATTAAAAATAGCCTTCAGACTTTCCTTCATGTATTTTTACTGTCCTTAGGTTGCAATGTCTGCATTGTGCATGCCTTGTTTTGACAATCAAGCTGTAAGCTTTATAGGCATTAGCTCAGGCTCAGTAACCACTGCTGCTCTACTCTTCACCTATAGCAGGTATATTTCTAGGATGCTCTACATGCATTCATCCTAATGTGTCAGATTATAGAACCAGGGCCGTGTGGCTGTAGTCCAAAAGTGGAGGAGGTATGAAGTGCACAAGGGTGCACACTTTATCATGGGTCTAAAAATATTATTACTAGGGGTAGCTGGTAAAGGCCAGTAGGAGCAGCAAAGGAGAAGTGGAGAGTTATAATGTCAGGTTACTCTATAGAACCTCCTTGTATTAGATCTACATCTCCTGCATGACAATGCTCCCTGTATTCTGCAATAAGGGTGGAACAGGTGCAAAAATTATTTCTTATTCAAATAACCAAAGGTGTACATTGTTTGACTTCAGAGGGACCTTAATGAATTAAATTAAGAATTTGTGTTGGTCTGTTGTTTCCACACAGAATACATTGGTCATTTTCTGCAACTGATTGCCAGGGCTGAGGTTTCTATTGCCACCAGAGCTGTTTACAGCAAGAAAAAAAAAGCAATACATTTGCATAACATCGTTCTGCACACCTAAAGAAGAATTCCAGCCCATGCCGCCGGGCACTAGACAGGGTTGCCTCCTCTGCCCAGCCCCCTTTGCCCTGGCTATTGAGAATCTGGCAATGTTGATACGGGCTTCTCCTGTGGCTCGTGGCATACCGGTACAACCCCTGATCGAAAAGGTGTCCCTATATGCCGCCTTCTTTACTTGCATAATGCTCACCAGTCTCTGACAGGTGTTAAAATTAACTGGGATAAATCAGTTCTGTTCCCTCTGACCCAGGAGGCGCCCCCTGCAAATTTACCTGCCCCCTTTACTTGGTCGACCTGGTTTAAATATCTTGGTGTCTATGTGCAGAAAGACCTGTAGATTTACTAAGATGATAATCTCTATCCGAGCACTTCCTTCGGAAATGCTCTACTTGGAAAACACTGCCATTAACGGCAGTGGGAAGGGTGAATTTGATCAAAATGACTTTTAAGTCCTAAATTTCTATATATATTTAGGTATAATTCTGTTCATCCCTAATGCTTTCTTTGCTAAATTGGATTAAGCTGTCATATCTTTTTTTTTTTTTTGGGCAGGCTCTGTAACACAGATAGCGAGATCCATCTTACAACTCCCTTTGTCCGAAGGAGACCTGGCGATGCCTTGCTTCAAGAAATTTTATTAGGCACCAGTCTTGGTTTCCATGTGGCGGTGGTTTGCCCAGGTTCACTCCAGCCCTACAGTAAATTTAGAGGCAGCGCTTCTTGGGTCCTATTTAGAACTTAGCAATTGGGTATATAGAGGGCCTCAGTCTAATTTGAATGCAACTACACCCATGAAAACCATGGTGATGGTTTGGAGACAAGTTACAGTATTTCTAAGGGAACCTCAAACTATTTCTCCGCATATTCCTTCTGCTGAGATGTGTTATCTGGGTCCGCTGGATTATCTAGATTTGACCATATATTTTTCCTTTTTTTGTTTGTGACTTATGACTTTTACTGTTTGCTTTGATTTAAAGTTTGAACCCATAAATCCTTTCTTTTTTTGTACTTCTACTGTAATTCACATGTACATTGCTGTTATATTTCAATAAACATTCCTTCTGTTAAGAAAAAAAAATAAAAAATTCCAGGTATGGCATTTTTTTACATAGTTACAAGCTGGACCAATGTAACTGTAAAAATGCCATACCTTGAATTCAGCTTAACTCCAGGTTTTGTGTTACTTTAAAAATGTATTTTTGGCCAGGCTGGCCCAAATTAACTGTTTTCATTATTATTCAATGCAGCTGCTGTCAGCTCTGTATAAACTGTAAGCAGCATCCACAATATAAATTATATAGCGCCGTGTGCTGGCAGCGGGGTGGGAACTTCCTGTCTGTTGCTGAAACAAAACTGAGTCAGTTTGAGCACTGCTTAGCCATTCACAGGAAGCCCTGAACGTTACCCTCCCCAAACACTTACCTAAAACCGATCTCAATCCAGCGCTGTGTCTGTCTGCAACAGCTCTTCTCCCTTCTCTCCTCTTTCACAGGAGACTCAGCAGCAGTGGGAGTCATTGGTTCCTGCTGCTGTCAGTCAAATCCTGTGGGAGGGAACAGCGCCAAAACATGCTGTGTGTCTGTATATACACACACACAGCCCAGCTCAGGATTAAGCCCATACATCTGCCCCCATAACAAGTAATTTGCTATGGGAGCAGATGCAGAAGAGGAGCCGTGGACAGGGAGGTTCGGGGCCACTCTGTGCAAATCCATTGCACAGAGCTGAAAAGTATAACATGTTTATTCAAAAGAAAAAAAAACACCTTTACAATCACTTTAACTGACCCAAAACAGCATTTGTGTCAGGGTTTGGAATACGTGAATTAATAATTATACCTAGAAAGGAATAAGAACACTATTTATACATTGGCTAACATTTTTTTAAATAATCTGTCTTTGAGGACCAAAAATTAATTTTGCCTTGTCTTTAGCTTTTATATCCTTTTTCTGAAACATCATATTAGGATCCATCTTCACCTTTCAAGACTAATGGTGCCCATACACTAGACGAGAAATCATTTGAAAATCTGTCATTTGGACAGTTCGTTTTTTGTCCAGTTAATGGGCACAAATCGAAAACCAGTTATGATGTTTCTGAGCCCAAAAAATCGAAGTAAAAAGTTTCTGCCGAACGGACGATAAATTGAAAGGTTAATGTGTTTCTCACCCGCTAAAAAAATTAAATGTTGGTACTGCTGATATGTGACACATAAAAACGAATGAGAAACTGATTCATTTATGTCCATTGAACGATTTATCGTTAAAAATTCGGTCAATACATGATGGCAATATCGTTTGCACTCAAGACCGCGCGTTCGTTTTTCGAATACACATTCAAATGATTCTTTGACTGGTGTATGGCTAGCATTGCTTACATAGAAGATAAGAGGCAAATGAGCAACCAACTAGAAGTGTCTGGGGATAAGTGCTTAACTCTGTATGTTAGCATTCTAAAAAAAATATAGCTATACTCAGATATGTCTATAAAATAGAAATTATGAAGGGGAACCTCTATAACACAACAAAATGGAAATCAAAATGAAAAAATATCACTTCTTTGTACTATTTTTTATGAAAGAAAAAACAGGTACCAAAGCACACTGCCACCACATCATTTGTAAAACATAGCTCCAGGGAGTGTAGTATTATCAGCAATGTGTGTCAACCTAGAGACATCTTATTAAAGGTGTACTAGCAATACTATTTTCAGAGAAAGGTTTACAGCACTTACGAGTGCATACAGAGCGCTGTTAATGGGGGCAACTGATCATAAAGGTGCATCCTCCGGTGCCATACCTAGCTTCTGGCAGTGATAACTTTGTGATGTCCTCCTAATATCAAAGCTTTAAATTGGCAAGATAGCTTATATGCAGTGGATTCAAGAAAGCATTTACTGGGACCAGTGGTAAGAAAATATAGGACCATTAATGTGTCAATGATATGCAAAACCCCCCATAACGATTTCATTTTTAGAAAAAAGACACACCAATCAAATAGCGTCCATGATGTTTATTTGTCTTTTCCATTGTGCCTGGAGTTCAGCTTTAATTATGATGTATGATGCCACTTTAAATACATAATCAAACTAGGTATTAACTTACCCACTTTCATTTCTTTCCAAACATTTTATTTCAGTAAAGCATATGTATGGACTGAAGAAACAAGATAACAGGTAAATGTATGACATCAATTATGTGAAGCTTTATCTGAAATGTCATTGACGGTAAATAAGATAATGAAATAAACAAGAGATGTTGGATAAATTTGTTTTGAATTTATGATTGTAATAGTCTGCTTAAAGGTACAACACAACAGTGGTTCATTGTCAAACTAAGATTTGTCTCTAGGTAAAAGTTTTTTTTTCTTTTGAACCTAGCTTGGTATGCAACAGCTTAAATATATACTTTTATATCAAATATGCACACCACTAAATGGGGTCTATCAATGATTGTACTGTCCCAAAGCATCAGCCATCAAGCAGCTTCCCTTCAGAACTTGGCTTTGCAGGATGTGACCAGCACCTCTCTGCTTAGTAAACTCTGCATTAAAAGTGTTGATGAATAGGGAGTGCAAGATCTCTTGGAGCAGTGGGCCAGTTGCAGTGGTAACCACTGCAATTCCTGTTCCTATGTAACCGGCCCAAACCTTTTTTCTGTGTTCATGGACTCCTGAGTGAAGTTTGTACAAATGCCTACCAAGGATTTGCCCTCTATTATGAGCATAGGCTTGCGCAGCCTATTGCATTAGGGTGTGCACCCCAAAGCTTAAACACACACACTATATAGAGAGCAGTAGATGGTGTCAGTAGGGCAAGGATTGGTGTCAGTAACTTATTTATTTATTTTTTTATTATTATAACCTTTTTTCAACCTGGCACACCCTGTGCGCATGCCTATGATTATGAGCATACATGAGAATACTCTATGACACTTATGTGACCATTGGACACACTCAGGATGCTTCAAGAACTGTCTGAGATATGTCTAGCGGTCACCAAAAAGTCCATGATAATTTGCACTTGGTTTCACTATGGAGACTAATTTTCCCAATGGAGAAAATGTGTACATACTGTACACAGGAGCTGCTGAACACAGAATAGTATAGATTAGCCATACCAACAAGCCCTAACATATTACTAAAATAATAAAAGAATGTCTAAGCTAGTATTTTAGTGTGTTTTCCGTATATCAGAAACATACATAAAACAACAGAATTAAAATTCCTATGCATACAGACAGAGTTCCACAGTTAAGATAAATGATAAAAAAAGAGTAAATAAAAAAATCCTTCATACTCTGACACAAAAATAGTAAGCATATTGGTACATTTTAGTAAAAAATCCTTTTTTGAGGATGTTGTGCAGTAATTGTTTCAATAAAGCAGCAATAATCAGAATGAAATATTATTATGGATGGTGCAGAAGAAGAGGAGAAAGGGCAGGCCTCTGATGGTAGCTCAGTTGGAAGTTTAAACAAGTAGACAGATGGCCAAATTCATCATACTCGCTATGGTTAACACCTGAAGTGCCATTACCTGACACAGAGTATAACGGGGTTTAACAACAGGGATGAGATAAAATTCAGACAGTAATTGCAGAAAAAAATATTTTTTTTACATAATGCCCCAAGTAAACAATGATTTCATATATAACAAAATATCTTAATTTATAAACAACTGGCTAAAGTCCCAAAAATTCTTTCAGTTTTTTTTTTTCATTTTACTTAAAGCAGCAAAGGATTTAGAGTATAACATCTGCATTTCAAATATTTTTGCTTGTACTTGTCCCAGATACCTCTAAAAAAAATACCAATGTGATGAAACATAAGCCCTGTCTTCAGCAGCCTGCAGTCTCATGGCTCTGAAAAATCTGCTCCCGGGAAACAGATTGCTCATGCACCTCATTCCTGATTGGGTCTCCAAAACGTACCCTCCAATGATATCCAGGAAAATCATTCCTAAAGCATATATTGAAGCAAACACTGGGCTGGGTCATGCTCCTAACAACAGAACGTATCTTCACAAAAGGTTACCCATCATATTGGCCTTTTTTTCAAAAGCTATAGGGACAATTACAATTTGTTTTATGAAAGTACAGTTATACTTTATGTGCAAACTAAAGTGAAGAATATTAAACTATTGAGAGAAATTATAACTAAAAGCACAGTAAAAGTATGGGGTTCATTGCTCCCAAGCCCTCAATCAGGTCACCCATATGAAAGATTGGGTGCTGAACGCCAGCAGGGGCTCATTCTATGCTTCACAGGCTGAACAAATGCAAAGGAAAAGACCAGCTGTACTGCAAAAAAAATTCAAACACCGGTAGCTTTATTTACCTGGATAAGACGAACAGGAGGTCAGGGCGGGGACTCTCTGTGTTGTCTGGATAAATAAACTTATCAGTGGTTGAATTTCTGTTGGAGTGCAGCCGGTCTTTTGCTCTGAACGCACAGTAACTGAAGAAATGACTATTTAGCAACAAACTGTTAAACGATAGAATGCCTGTTGGCAAACACAGTGGTGAGTTCCTGGTCATTTTACAGTATAGAAACACAACATACACACAGTATTCCGAAACATGCTTAGAAGCTCATGCTGTACAACATCTAATGTTCTTTGTGTGCATTCCACCATTGACAAGCACGCATCTTCATTCAAACCAAAAATCATTTTTCCAAAAAGGGATTCTTTGGAATGTCAGCTACAAATCACACAGTGTAAAGCAGAGATCCCCAACCTTTCTCAGCTTGTGAGGCACATTTAAATGTAAGAAATTGATATATATATATATATATATATATATATATATATATATATATACACACACACACACACATTAAAAAGTGAAGGTAAACCCTTAAACTATGCATGATGCCTCCCTGTATACAGTTCTTTAAGAACACTGTTCCTTGTGAATCTGTTGCAAAGTTCCTTACCTTGAAATCCTGCCAGTATCAGCACTTCTTGTTGCAGGCTTTGCAACAAGAAGTTGCAGCTTTGTCAGCCTGCAATGCAAGTTCCATTAGTTGGCCTTTGGACTGCCTATCTGATACAACTTAAACCACTTGCCAACCAGCTGTCGTCGTTATACAGCGGCAGGTCGGCTCTCCTGCGCGAATCGCTGTAGCTGTATGGCGGCTCACGCAGACTCAATGTCCACCGGCGACCCGATCGCCTAGTACAGAGGCAAAATGGGGATCTGCCAGTGTAAACAAGCGGATCCCGTTCTGCCAGATGACATGACAGAGATCTACTGTTCCCAGTGATCGGGAACAGTGATCTCTGTTATGTCCCTGGCAGCCCATCCCCCCCTACAGTTAGAACACACCTAGGGAACACATTTAACCCCTTGATCAACCCTAGTGTTAACCCCTTCCCTGCCAGTGTAATTTTTACATTGATCAGTGCATTTTTTTTTAGCACTGATCAATTTAGCAATGTCACTGGTCCCCATAAAGTGTAATTTGGGGTCAGATTCGTCCGCCGCAATGTGGCAGTCCCGCTAAAAATCACAGATTGCCACCATTACTAGTAAAAACAATAAAAAAATGACAGTCCCTAAATCTATGCCATAGTTTGTAGTCGCGATAACTTTTGCGCAAACCAACCAATATAAGCCTATTGCTTTTTATTTTAACAAAAATATGTAGAAGAATATATATCGGCCTAAACTGATGAATACATTTGTTTTTTATACATTATTTTTGGATATATATTATAGCAAAAAGTAAAAAAAAATGTTTTTATTTTTTTTTCCAAATTGTCGCTTTGTTTGTTTATAGCGCAAAAAATAAAAACCGCAGAGGTGATCAAATACCACCAAAAGAAAGTACTATTTGTGGGGGAAAAAAAGAACATAAATTTTGTTTGGGTACAGCATCGCATGAGCGCACAATTGTTAGTTGAAGTGATGAAGTGCTGTATCGCAAAAAATGGCCTTGTTATTAAGGGGGCAAATTCTTCCAGTTCTTAAGTAGTTAAAGCGGAGTTCCAGTCAAATTTTTGTTTATTAAAAGTCGACAGAAACAAAAAGCTGCTGACTTTTAATAAACAGCCACTCACCTGTCCCATGATCCAGCGATGCACTCACCCGCGTTCTCCCATGGCGCTGCCGGCACCTCTACTATGGGCTCCCGGCTGTGACAGCTTGTGGCTTCACAGCTGGGTGCCTGCTGCTCTCTGTGACAGGTCCCAAAGTTTTCTAGGACCTGTCATGTGTCCCAGAAGAGAGGAAGAGCTTCAGCAACAGGAACAGAAGTGGGTGCAGGTACTTGTCAAAATCTGGAAGCTGCTCAGCCCCCCCCCCCCCCCAAAAGCTCAGTTTTACAAAAAAGAGCTGGGGAGGAGGCCTTAAAGTAGATGTTACACTTTTGGATGGAACTCCACTTTAAGGAGCTTGCACGGCGGGCAGGCAACACTACTAATAATTGCGATACAGTAGCTTAGCGTTGTAACATGCTGTTACTGCCAGGATCTCCAGGTAAGAAAGTTTGCAAGAAATGAACAAAAACAATTTGTTTAAGAAAACTACATACAGTGGGACATGTTGCCAAACATACTGAAAAATAGGGTTTTTGTACACACAGTAAGCCTTAAACCTTCGGGTTATATTATCACTTGCAAGAGAATAGCAAACAAACTGTAGGCCAGCCCAGTATAACTCCTAGTATTACCAACATGCCTTTTTCTTGCAGCAGTGAAGTTCAGAAGATACTCGAGTATGAAATCCTATTTTCCTTCTCATTCAATAAAGGACAAAGAAAATCCTAAACCTCCAAGACATCCAAAAAGAAGTCCAAATGGGGGGTGGGCAAGACAGCTAACAATTGCTAACAGATCCAATGAAACTACAGGAAGCTGAGGAATTGCCTTTAGTCTGAATCTGACATTAGATGAGGCAGAATTGTCCATCTAGTGGAATTTAAAGTGATTGTAAACAATTAAATTTACCCAGTGAAGGGACTATCCTCAGGTGATACACAGATTAAACAAATCCTCCTATATAAGTTGTATATAAGTTGTATCTGTCTATCTGCAGTCTTCTCTTCTCCACATCCACCCAAAGTGCTGAATGTATAAGATTGTCTGAGAGTTCAGAAAAAAAGTTACACACTGCAGAGAGGAGAGGTCTAAAACCTGATTGGAGGGAAGAGATACCCCCCTTCACACAGCTCACAGGAACAGAGCTCAGACTGTCAATCAGCTGGAGGTCCCACTCCTGTCACCATTTTTCTCTTGGTGTCAGGAAAACATGTCAGAAGTGATTCATGCTGATAGCAGAGGAACGAGGCAGCGGACAGAAATGACAGCTAGTGCTTTTAACTGAGACAAGTACACACTTATAGAGGGATATGTTTGTTCATATTTTATGTCTGAGCTTTACATCTACTTTAACCAGAACCAAGTCTGGAATGTACCCTCACGGAACCTAGTGCTGAAGGTCTTACCAGGCTAGCCCCACAAAAAAGCAGTGTGGTTGTGATACAGTCCAAAAGCCAATCTAAGGATGACCAGTCTGGATAGCTGTTGATCAAAAGAAAAAACTACAGCAACAATGTGCAGAAGAGTCTTGTTTAAAAAAATGAACACTAGCAAACAATGTATGCATGCTGGTAGCAGGAAGGGTTTTACCTTGGCTGGCCTACAGTTTTTTGTTAGCCAATATCCAATCCTTCTAAAGTTGCAGTATAACCACAGTTTAAAGCGGTAGTAACCCACCACAAACATAAAAAAAATCAGGCCCCCTGCAGGTTTAAGTCATAATGTATGCACCACAATGGGTCGTGATGAAGTCACTCCCGCGCATGCACATGTGAGTCAGGCCCCAGCACGGAGCTCTGAAGGTACGGCACGGGTACGCCGTCCCTTCAGAGCGCATGCGCTGCTGATTTTATCAGCTCCATACTGTGTGAAAATCTCCTAAACAGTGCAAGTTTATGAGATATTCACTGTACCTGCAGGTAAATTTATTATAGGCTTATTTGTAGGTACAAGTTAAAAAGTGGACTTTACTTCCACTTTAAGATCTCCTGTGTGCCTCAATGGAAAAAAAAATGACTTTTAGCTTCCATACTTTTAAAATATTATGATTAGCACTAAACATTCAATATAACTTTTTAATCATGTAAATATGAAATACTGCATATGAATATTTCAGATTTACTACTTACAGTCAGCAAGTAGCAAGCTCTAGGTAACAGCACTGTTTTCTGGACACTTATATAATAACTGTCGTGGAATGGTCATGAAAATCAGGAAGATCGGCCTACACAAATTGCAGAGTGAGGACACACCCCTTCCTTTTTCCTAGCAGGACAGCACATTGGTGCTTGCCATCAGCAGTAGATGTGTTCCGGGATCACCGGAATATAGACAAAAGTGAGCCAAGTTCAAGCTCTCTGCATGCATCTTAAAGTGGTTGTAAACCCCATTCATGAAAGTTGAACTAAGCACATATATCTGCAGTGTTTACTTATCTCTCTCCAAAGCTCTAAACGCTGTTTCTCTCTGGTGCTCCATTCCTCTGTTATCAGCATGAGTCACTTCTGACAAGTTCACCGACACATGAGATAACAGTAGCTGAAAATTTGTGTCAGGGAGGGAACTTAGAGGGAGATAAGCAGAGAGCTTGTCTATTCAGATTATAGTTATGCATGTTTCTTCATTCCTCTGCCTGTGTGGAGGGGGGTGTCCCTTTCCTCCAATCAGCTCACACACAGTGTAAGCCCATCCCCACCCCTATTTGCTGCTGAATAAGGAAGAAAGATTTTTAACACGATCTGCACTTTGTAAAGAGTGTAGAAAGCTGAAGACAGCAGATATACAAGATATTCAAGTAAAACTTATGTAGTAGGATTTGTTTCATCTCTGTGTATCATCTCAGGCTGTTCACTTCACTGGGTATATGTGAGGATTTACAACCACTTTAAGGTTTAATTTTCAAATTTCACTGGAGTGAACCTTTAAAAACATCTCATGCTACCAGAGGAAAGAGCCCATGTGGGGAGAATCTGGTTAATATACCTCTCTGGTGTGCAATTCATTCTGTATCTTTTCATAGCAAAAACTAAAAATAGTTTGGCTATAAACTTTAACAATGTATACATAACAGAACAGTAGTTTGTCATTTTGTTTCCTTTGAAGACAACATATAAGGTGTAAATTACTCTTTAACAAATAAAGAATAAATCAGGAAACCTTTGATTATTTTCACCTACGTGAGAAATGTATAAGGTAACATGTTTAAGTAGAAGTATTTAAAGTGAGCTATCCTGGCCTAGAAAGTGCCTAGGGTAGCAAGAGTTGATCCCAGCGTGCCCCTTGGACAACAAACCCGGAGCTAAGTACCATCCCCATTTTAAACTTCAGATATTAGTGTCTATACTCATTCTACTATGGTTTTTTATGCATATATTACGAGCCAGGACAGGTTCACTTTAACAACTGCTGAATATCTGCCATGAGCAACATCAAAGATAAATATTTTAAATGTGACTGAAAAGCCATTGGTTGGGGACCACTGATGAAAGGAATGCACTGCTGAGTGCAGCCATGAAAAGGGATACTTGGATAAAATGCACAATCGGCAACCACTGACATTTCCCATAACCTGACGTTACAGAGCACAGGTATGTTAGGACTGGGTTTTCGGTTGTAACAGATTTAAAATAGTGGTAATCATTATCTCAGTGTTAAAGAGAAACATGAGACAAGTAGTTCTCCAGAATTGGAAAGACCATGTTGAGAAGTTCTTGAAAGGCCTCCAAACTGTGCAATAGTTACAAGATGTAGTGGTAATAACAAAAAAAAGTCAAGCATAAAATACAACTTGTTAGTGGTAATTTCCCTAAATGTAGCCTAAATTTTCCATCTCGCTGCGGTAGCGTTGCTCAGAAACTTTACTCTTGTGCTGTTTTGTCTCCAGATGTTGCCTAAACTCGAGCTCTTCACTGGCTCCCACATTGCACATTGAACAGTAGAACTGTCCACTTGGAGTTACACACATAGCCAGGTCTCTAGGAATTCTTTGCCGTGAACGGGGATTGAAATATGGACCTAAGAGAAAAAAAAATATATTTTCTGTCAATTGTCATTAAAACCAACACAAATTGATGGAGGACTTTGGCAGAAGGCATGGGGTGACCTTCCAAAGAAATATTGAGTAGCATTCTCATATGTTTTCATTAACAAGGCATAATACAAAGACAAAGTGGATTGCTTGGCCCATTAATTCAGAAAAGACATAATCTCTTGGCAATCAGACTCATCTTCATTCAGTGCCTTAGGTTTTATAATCTTTATAAACGCTGTCTTCAAATACATTTTAATCTCAGATAATTGGCTATCACAGTAGTGAACATAGAGCTATAGTGGATGTCTGAAAAAACTGAAATGTGTTTGTCACCAGACCCTAAAGAAGCTAAGCTTCACAAATACTTACATATTGTAATTTCATTGGTATCCTAGTACAATCCTTAGCTTTAGGCTGTGTAATGCAGGTAAGAGGAATTTGTCAACAAGGGACAATGGAAATTTCAGACGCAAAATCCCTGGTTTGCTACCTGCTACCAGCTGCCTGAAGATTCTTCACTCATTCAACACTTGCAGTAGTTTTGCATGCCTGCATTCCCTGCTCTGTGCAATCCCAGTAAAATATTCTCACCACACATATTCAAGGAAATGGTGTTGTAATAGGTCAGTGTTGTGGCAACTGCTGGCTGGAACCAGTATCAACGCCAGGTAAAGGCATACATCACCAGCACACCATGGATGTCACATGCCTGATGAAGGGGGCCTGCATGGCCCCAAAATGTCGCAATTCTATTCTGTGATGTGATCGCTTGAATAAACTTTTGGATGCTACTTCAAAGATCCACAGTGTGCTGGCGTTATACACCTTAACTTTCTGCGTGCAATGGTTCTTTCCACTGACCCCTGAATTACTACTATGTCCTGAAGTTATGCAGGTGTCAGCAAGACAGGTTTACAGCACAAGGGGGACTTGCATGACACTGGCCTCTTCCCATCCAACACCAAAGCAGCTATTTGTTATTTCTAACCAAACCCAGTCAGGGAAGGTCTGATGTTTCCTGCTAGCACCTACAGACCTCAGAACTGTCACCCAGCCTACTCAATCTCTATGTTTATGGCCACCATAAAGCTCAAACCAATAACAAATCAGATGTGTTTGCATATGGAGGGATTTGGGGCATTCTCTTATTTTATACACAATATTTTATGCACAGAGCATTCACTACTTTAATAAGGAATCTGCTGAGAAATGAAAGCCACGATTTCCTTTTCACTACTTTATTTCTAGCCCTAATTTCTTCATTGCTAGGTATCTCTTGCTCAAGCCAAGACCATGAAAGAAATTCAGATTAAGAAAAAAAACAAATGTTTGCATGCTCATGCTGTAAATATATTTGTAAGTATATTTCAAAAATGTGTTTGTACCTGGTAAAATCCACCTATGTTCTCAGAAGGCAAATGAGTAAATCTATCAACCAGAATGATTGGCTTGCAAAAGGGTCAAGCTCCTTAGGAGATGAAAGAAAGGGGTATCGTGAATCCCACCATCCCACTCTCACTATAATGTTCTCAAATGGTGCTATTTTACAGTATACAGTATGCACAGCACCATCTAGAGCCATATAATAAAATATTCAGATCTGTAGAGAAACATTGTTCATTGTTTAAACTTTTTAAATGACTTAAGCCTGGTACACACGTAAACCTTTTTTTCGTTCAACCCAGGGGTTGAACAAAAAGAAAACTGACAGATTGCCGTACTAACATGCACAATGTTAATGCTGTGATTTCACCTGCTGTGCCTTTGTGTTCTGACAGGGACTCCATACCGCCAGAATACATTGATTAGTGCTTGCAGTCATGGACTGCAAGCTCTGACTGGATGCTGGTTTTCCAACATATCCCTTTGACAAATGCCAGTCGTTAGACCGCCCTTTGCCGGAAAGACTGCTGTGCACACTGATCGAATGTCGGCCGGTTTATGTTGAACCAGCCGATAATTGGCCCGTGTACACCCAGTCTTACAGCTACCTGCAGCAAGATGCACAGTAGAAAATGGAGCCATACAAACACTCTGGATTATTTAACAATTCTGCATCTCTGACAGAGTTGGAGCCATGTAGACCAGTAAAATAGTAAATGATTTTAACCAGAAAGAGTTGCTGTTCAATGGGATTTTTGATAATTGAACAGTTAAGATGTAAACAGTGCTCCCTGGAGAATCTGTACTTTGCCTGGACGAGACAAAATAACAGGTTCCACTTTCAATGTAGGCTCCAAAGGAGTCTATGCTTACCTTTCCCATGCTCCATCACTTTCCAGATCCACCTACAAAAACTCCTATGCAAATTTGAAATTTTTACAAAGTGAATCTTGCTTAGGGCTAAACGCATGCCCTTTGTCTGGTAATTGGCTGCTCCAGCACCAAACTTTGGGATACACGGAAAGGGTCACAAAATTCATTGAAATGAATAGGGTGCCCTACACGCAGCTGCATAGATCCAAACCAAGCCTTAAGCTGGAAATGCATGGAATGAAATTCGACCGGTTCAGCAGAGCAGGGACGAATTTCAATCCATGTATTGGCACCCTGCTTGTACAGAAGTCAATCTACTGATCGACTTCTGTAAAACCAGCCTGTCGGGTTTCTCTCAATCAATCAGTGCTGCTGGCTATAAGAGGCAACACTGATCATTGTATTCTGATGGCAGGGAAGTCTCCCCACCACCAGAGCAAAATTTCACAGTGGGAGGATTCTCCCATCCACATCGAAAGAGTGGATGGGGGAATTGAATCATTTCTTTTGTTCGACCCACTGGTTGAAAAAAAAAAATAAATGATGCATGTATGGGCTGCCTTAGTGTATAAGTGTCATTGCAGAGTACATTCATTTTGGTTCAACTGTCTCCCTCTATATTTTTAAGGGTTCATCTCTGCACAACTCTCCAAATGAAGTATGTCTTTCACCTCTAACACTTCAGTTGTTTACAAGCAAATAAGCCACTTTTTTATATCGCATAGAATACTGTAGTTATACTGTAGAATCAGTAATTCTTGTGATTATTTTGAAATGATAAAAATTGTTTTCCAGATTATAAATATTGTAAGCTTAGAGTGGAATCTATGTTTTCCAAGTACCTCAGTTACATTAATATTTATAGCATACTGTTTGTCTCCATTATTTTTTATCCTGCAACGTTTGCACCTCTTGCACTTTCAATGCCCAGGTGTTTTGTAGTATTAATGGTAAACAAGCTGATTTACATAATACATGCATAAGCTTGTAGTAATGCGTATGCAAGAACATCAGATGTTGGTAACATGGGAATACACATTCCCCCTGTTGTTTTTCAGACCATCCTCAACCTTTAAAGTTGAAGCTTAGCTCAAAAACATTTTCTCTCTACACAGCTTTAGTTACATTACTTACCTGTAATGAGGTATATCCCACGATGTGCAGGCTGCTGGATTCTGTTAAATCTTTACTGCGGGGCTACCCTGTTCTCTTCCTGCTGCTGCTAAACTTCTGGCCCTGTAGGGGTTAATAGCTTCAGTATCCAGGCTCAGCTGTACTAAAGATGGCCCAGCAGGGACACGCTCCCTTCTACCGTCTCCTCCATTGAGAACAGTTCTTTCACGGATTACACTGCTTGTAACATGATTTGTGAATGGGGAGAGGATCCTGTAACCGATTAGGTCAGATTTACAGATTGTGTTACAGGCAATGTAATCAGTGAAAGCGCTTGAGGAAAGAACAGAGAGGAAAAAAATGACACTTCATTAGAAGGTAATTCCTTTTTTGTGGGAAAAAATATTGCATATAAAAAATAATACAGCATGTACAAATGTGACACAAGCCATATTGTAATTTATTGTTATCAAAATAATTTGTCCTTTTCAGTCTGCAGTGCTGTAATTTTCTGTAAAATTCAATGCAGTATGGCAACCCTGAGGCATTCTATACACAATTGGTGTACAGAACACCACCAGAGATGTAATTTTCCTACGTGTATGATTGGCTCACAAATTTTTTCCAGGAGTCCACACTAAGACCCCTTTCACAGTGAGGCGCTTTTCGGGCACTTTCACGCTAAAAAAACGCCTAAAAAGCTCAAGAAAAACTATTTCAATTAAGATCAATGAATGCCACGCTGGGGCAGTGCACTGGCAGGGTGGTGAAAAAACACCCCTCTCCATTAAAATGAATGGAAAGCTCTTCAAAAGCGCCTGAAAAGCTCTTCAGAGGCGCTCAGTGTTTTACTGGCAGCTTAAAAGCGCCTCAGTGTGAAAGGGGCCTAAGTCAAATTTTAGGCATCCTCTGAAACAAAAATGCTATTGGAGGGTTATTAAAGTGAGTGTAAGGGCTTGTTTATTTTGTTTTTTAACCACTTGCCGCCCGCCATATAGCAGAATGACGGCGGCAAAGTGGTTTCAATATCCTGACTAGGCATCATATGATGTTCTCAGGACATTAAGCCGCTGCGCGCCCCCGGGGGCGCACATCGCGGCGATCGTTGTTGCGGTGTGTCAGTCTGACACACCGCAGCTCTGATCTAGGTAAAGAGTGCCCATCAGTGCCGCCTGTCAATGCCCATCAGTGCTGCATATCAGTGCCACCCATCAGTGCTGCCTACCAGTGCCCATCAGTGCCGCATATCAGTGCCCATCGTCAGTGCCCTTCAGTGCCCGCTCATTGGTGCCAACTCATCGGTGCCGCCTTATCAGTGCCTGTCAGTGCCGCCTTATCAGTTCCCATCAGTGAAAGAGAAAACTTACTTATTTACAAAATGTTATAACAGAAACAAAAGCAAAACTTTTATTTTTTTCAAAATTTTCGGTCTTTTTTTTTTGTTTAGAAAAAAATAAAAACCGCAGAGGTGATCAAATACCACCAAAAGAAAGCTCTATTTGTGGGAAAAAAATGATAAAAACGTAGTTTGGGTACAGTGTTGGATGGCCGCACAATTGTCATTCAAACTGCGACAGCACTGAAAGCTGAAAACTGATCTGGGCAGGAAGGTGTATAAGTGCCCTGTATTGAAGTGGTTAAAAAATAACAAACACGTCATACTTACCTGCTCTGTGCAAGGGTTTTGCACAGAGCGGCCCCAATCCTCCTCCCCCGCCGGCACTCATGGCTCCTCCTCTTTATCGAGTGTGGCGCGCTCCTGAGTCCTGCTGCTGCGTCATTTGACACAGACAGCAGGACTCCCGCCCCCCCCCAGCTCCTGTGTCACTAGATTTGACTGACAGCAGCAGGAGCCGATGGACCTATGATTCCTGAAGCAGGATGTACACAACCTCCGCCACAGGGTGACTACCATCTGGAGCACCCCCTCGTGCCATCCTCATCAAACTATTGCATTTCCACGATTGGGAGGCAGTCTTGAGAGCCGTCAGGGAAAAGGGTCGTGTCTCCTTTAATGGCAATGTGATTACTATATTTCCTGACTTCTCTGCGGCTACGCAAAAACAGAGAGCCACCTTTCTGTCTACAAAGAGGAAGCTAAGAGATCTCCAACTACTGTACAATATGCATCTATCAAGAAAAAGCTCACTTCTTCACTGACCCAAAGGATGCAACACACTGGATAGACACCTTGGGACCACCGAATCCACCTCGCCCTAACCACCGCTCTCTACCTTGCTGACTATGGCCTGTGCTAAACAGTTCTTCAGGATGCCGCTTGTTTAGAAGTTCCTTTTGTCCCTTGTTTTCACTGAATGCCCATTCAGCAAGAGGGTAACGTTGTGATCCCTTGAATGTTAATCCCTGCTTTAAGTTTATTGAATATTTTCTACCCTGCCTTATGTGTGTGCTGTCATGATACTTTTGACCGCAGTGGTACACCTCCTTGGGCTACACTCATAACGCCTTCATCTTCACCTCCAAGTTAGCTGGAGCTATGTTACCTCCTGTTGTACCCCCCTTCCGGAACTGTATCCTTCATATGGGGTCTTGCACACCTGCCTTATCTTGCATTAACGGGCACGCATGGAATTTTATTGCTATAATCCCCCCTATATTTGTTGTTCATTTCAATGTTTTAAGGTCCTCCACAAGCCTTACTTGAGGGATTGAAACACGTTGCCCTCGCTAACCATCAGATTTTGTTATGGGAACAAAGCTCTCAAGTGTTTCGGTTTGGGGGCCGGGTGGGTTAGGGTTGTTTTTCTTGTCCTTTTGGGGTTTTCATTTTTTTTTTTTTCAACCTCATTTTTACGAACATAACTGTCCATTCATGGTATATGACCCTGCACTCCTATTAATGCCATATATGATATATATGCGGGATATGAAACCATATGTACTGCTCTGGACACAGGTTTTTCTAGTGTGGATACTTGCTCTACCCTTGTGGTTACATCCTATATTGCTAATGTATACTATTTGGTCATGTCTACAATACGTCTAATTCCCTGGAACATTAGAGGGCTCAATTCCAAAGTGAAACACTCTCTAATGTTTGAGTACCTGGCCCAACACAATCCGCATGTAATCCTTCTCCAGGTAACACATTTACAAGGCTCCAGAGTTATGGCACTGAAACTGCCAAAATAGCCTCTGCCATCCACTCCACCTATGCTCACGGTACTTCCATATTATTAGCGAAGTCGACCTTGATCACTCTTATGCCCCGTACACACGGTCGGATTTTCCTACGGAAAATGTGTGATAGGACCTTGTTGTCGGAAATTCTGACCGTGTGTAGGCTCCATCACACATTTTCCATTGGATTTTCCGACACAAAGTTTGAGAGCAGGCTATAAAATTTTCCGACAACAAAATCCGTTGTTGGAATGTCCGATCGTGTGTACACAAATCCGACGCACAAAGTGCCACGCATGCTCAGAATAAATAAAGAGATGAACGCTATTGGCTACTGCCCCGTTTATAGTCCCGACGTACGTGTTTTACTTCACCGCGTTCAGAATGATCAGATTTTCCGACAACTTTGTGTGACCGTGTGTATGCAAGACAAGTTTGAGACAACATCTGTCGGAAAAAATCCTAGGATTTTGTTGTCGGAATGTCCGATCAATGTCCGACCACGTGTACGGGGCATTAAGCATACAAGATCCTGGGGCTGCTTTGTAATCCTGGTGCTTGAAATTTCATACAAATCTTATAACTTGATTAACTTGTACATCCCACCACCATTCACTAAATTACTATTTGAGTGTATTATGAGGGCAGTATTAGAGGTTGCTGAAGGCCCCCCTCTTAATTGCCGGGGATTTCAACACCATCCTTGATAACTCCCTTGATAGATTTAGTAGTTCCACGTCGCCTCCCACTCCATTATGCTCATATTTGGACAAATTTGACCTGGTAAATGCCTGGAGATAGAAACATGCATTGTCACGGGAGTACTCATGTCACTCAGACACCCATGGTACATTATCCCGTATTGATTTGTTTGCTTTCTCATTTCTGTGTAATGATTTTGCACAGAGAAGCCTGATCCTCTTCTTTTTGGGTCCCCTGCCGGGGGTCCTGGCTCCTCCCCTTTGCCGAGTGCCCCAATAAAAAGCTTCTTGCTATGGGGACACTCGAGCAGGCTCACTCCCGAGCCATTCTGCTGTTAATGGACATTGTCAATTCACACACAGAGCGTGGCTTGGCCCCGCCCCCCGGCTCTCTCCTTATTGGCTCACTAGCGGTGACTGAGAGCAGCAGAAGCCAATGGCTTTCGCTGCTGTGTGAGCCAATGAGGAGAGACAGATCCAGGAAAGCTGCTGCTCTCATGCACATCGCTGGATCAAAATGGAGCCCAGGTATGTATAAGGGGAGGCTGGGGGAGCTGCACCCAGGAGGTTTTTTACCTTACAGCATAGAATACATTAGGGTGAAAAAACGTATTGACTAGAAATGACGATCTGCTGGACCTGGTAATCTCAAACCATGCAGAACTTATTATTTTAATTAGGAATATCTAATCCTACTTATAACTAAGCGCCGGAAAAAGTGACTTTGTTTACTTTAAGATTGTGATGCAGAGCTTATTACCAATATTTAAATAAAAGAACATCTGGGTAGCAGTGACATAACATGATTTAATTTAAAGTTAACTGTAAGCAACAAACACATACGGGAAAGATAAAAACACTTAACTTTAAAGCAGAGTTCCACCCACTTTAAAGTCAGCAGCTACAAAAAGTGTAGCTGCTGACTTTTAATAAACAGACACTTACCTGTCCAATGGTCCAGCGATGCAGTGCCGGCATTGCAAGTGTGAGCGCCCGGCTGTAGCTGCACAGCCGGGTTCACACTGCGCATGCATGAGTTGATGAGTTGCATGCGTTATGAATGGCTGGGCAATCTTCTGGGACCTGTGACATGCCCCAGAAGATTGCAGGGAGGGAGGGTGGAGAGATGAACTTCTGCTCAGCACCACGGCGCCAGGAGAGGAATTAGGAGCTGGGTACCTGTGAAAACTAGGTACCCCCCCCAAAAAAAATGACATGGCATTTCAGGGTGTCACAAGTACTTAAAGCGAAAGTTACATTTTTGGGTGGAACTTAAGAGAGCAAATTTTCCAAGGGTGAGGGTTACTCTCCAGGACCTAAGCTGGATACACACTATACAATTTTCTGTAGATTTTTTTCCTTAAGATTTACCAAAACCATATAATATGAGGTCAAACCTTAAGAGTTTCAATTTGTATGCAATCAGGCAGACCCTTGCACTACATGGTTTTGGTAAATCTAAAGGAAATCAGACAACAAGACTTAGACTGGGAGGGAATTTTGGCATCCATGGACACAGAAGAGAAATGGGAATTATTCAAAAAGACTGTATGCGAACTCACTGCAAAATATATTCCCATGGGCAATAAGTTTAAAAGGCTTAAAATATAAACCTATGTGGCTCACGGCCAAAGTTAAAATGGCTATAAATAATAAGAAAAATAACTTTTAAAAGATATAAAAATGAAGGAACACTATCATTGTTTAAATGCTACAAATAATTTAACAGAATATGTAAAAAGGAAATCGAGGACGCAAAACTTCAAAACGAACGACAGATTGCAAAAGATAGTAGGACAAACCCCAAAAAATTCTTTAAATATATTAAAGTGGAGGGCCACCCTGAAAAAAAAAAAAAATTCACCAAAAATTCTAAAAAAAAATAAAAAAAAAACATTTGAAAAAAAAAAAATTTTTTTAAACTTACCTAAACCCTTGTTGCTAATCTGCCTTTTCCTTTTCCGCGGCGTGTTCTTCTCCTCGGTGAGCGGCCCCGTTGTCTTCAGGGAACTGTGTGTGTTCCCAGAACACCACGGGGCCATTCACAGAGCGCCACGCCGCTCGCGCGTGCGCAGTAGGAAACTGGCAGTGAAGCCGCAAGGCTCCACTGCCTGTTTCTCTTATCTAGGATGGCGGTGCCGGGACCCGAGAGCCGAGGGACGGTCGGCCTCGGGCGGCCAACATCCGGGGCACCCAGGACAGGTAAGTACTTATTTAAAGTCAGCAGCTACAGTGTTTGCAGCTGCTGACTTTAATTTTTTTTTTTTAAGGCCGGAATCCCGCTTTAATGGTAAAAAGTTCAGGTCTGAGCATGTAGGCCATTTACAAAACAATCTAGAGTGGGTGACTGGGGACAAAGAGAAGGCTAGTTTATTAAATCCTTTCTTCAGCTCTGTGTATACAAAGGAGCATGGGGGAGCTCATGTCCATAATGGGGGTGGTATGACACAGCCCCAAATGATCCACAATGGCTCAAAAGTGATATGGTCCAGAAATATTTAGACAGAATAAAGATGGATAAAGCACCTGGACCAGATGGCATCCCCCCATGGATCCTAAAAGAATTGAGCTCTGTCATTTCAAAGCCATTGTTTCAAATTTTTAAGGACTCATTAATGACTGGAATGGTACCACTGGCTTGGTGTAGGGCCAATGTGGTGCCTATATTTAAAAAGGGATCAAAGTCTTTACCAAGTAACTATAGACATGTTAGTTTAACTTCTATAGTCGGGAAGATACTGGAGAGTTTAATAAAAGACCACATAGATGAGTTCTTGCTGGAAAAAAACATTTTAAGCAACAGACAGCATGGTTTTATGAAAGACAGAAGTTGTCAAACAAACCTGATTTCTTTTTATGAGGAAGTAAAACCTTGGACAGAGGGATGGCTGTGGACGTAGTATACTTTGATTTTGCAAAAGCGTTTGACACAGTTCCCCACACACGGCTCGTGTGTAAGGTAAAGTCTACAGGCTAGGAAAATGGAAATGGATAGAAAACAGGCTAAAAGACAGAATTCAGAGAGTAGTTGTTAATTATTCTTACTCTGAATGGTCTAAGGTTATCAGTGGTGTAACCCAAGATTCAGTGTTGGGACCCTTACATTTTAATATCTTTATAAGACCCCTTCCACACTGAGGCGCTTTACAGGCATTTTTGCACTAAAAATAGCCCCTGTAAAGCGCCTCTCAAGTCACCCCAGTGTGAAAGTCCGAGTGCTTTCACACTGGGGTGGCTCGCTTGCAGGACAGGAAAAAAAGTCATGCAAGCAGCATCTTTGGGGCGGTGTGAGAGAGGTAAATACACCACTCCTCCACCACCCCTGCCCATTGGAATGAATGGGCAGCGCTGCCGAAGCACCTGCAAAGTGCTTCGGCAGCGCCACAACACGGGTGATTTTAACCCATTGTTCGGCCGCTAGCGGGGGTTAAAATCACCCTGCTAGCGGCCGAAAAGCACAGTTATAACAGCCGCTACCACCCCCACCGCCCCAATGTGAAAGTAGACTATATGATATAGGGTCTGAGATTAAAAGTACCATTTCTGTCTTTGCCATCCTCAGTGCACTGTCTAATTGGGCAACTATTTGGCAAATGAGGTTTAAAGGGGTTGTAAAGATAAAAATTTTTTCACCTTAATGCATTCTATGCATTAAGGTGAAAAAACTTTTGACAGTACCGCCGCCCCCAGCCCCCCCGTTTTACTTACTTGACGCCTCGAATCTTCGCTGCTCGTCCTCATTGCAGCTCAGCCTGGTCGCTGATTGGCTGCAGTGGATGGATTGAAAGCAGCGCAGCCATTGGCTCGCGCTGCTGTCAATCACATCCGATGACGCGGGGCGCCGGGGGGCGGGGCCGAGTGATACAGCGAGCGGCTATAGCCGCCGGCTGTATCACGGGAGCGCGCCCGCAAGCACTCACCACGATGCGAGGGAGCTCGCATTAAGGTGGTAAATGCTTGCGGGGAGGAGCTGAAACAGCCGCCGAGGGACCCCAGAAGACCAGGTTCGGGGCCACTCTGTGCAGAACGAGCTGCACAGTGAAGGTAAGTATGATATGTTTGTTATTTAAAAAAAAAAAAAAAAAAAAATTACCTTTACAACCCCTTTAATCTTGATAAATGTAAAGTTATGCACTTGGGGCAGGGGCGGATCCAGGGGGGGGGGGGCAACAGGGCAATTGCACCCCCCGAGAAAATATTGCTGACTCTGAGGCTGAGCACGCCCCGATAATGTCCCATGGTTGAGACAACTCACAGCTATTCTCAGCATTAGGAATTACTGCACACACACTCGGAACTGCACTCTCCGCCCCCTGTACCTCCCCCAGCAGCTTTCCAGCCTCTCTCCTGCAGGCTGCTGCTTGAGTGGGAGGGAAGGGGATGTGCCTGACGCCCGAGACCGCGCCCGCCTGGAAGAGAGAGGTGTGAGCAGCTGAGCAGAGGGAGCCGAGTGACTGTGAACTTCCTGGAGGTAAGCTCAGCTAGCAGTATATCCTGGATTCGTTTACAGGCACCTCTATGCTCTATGCGCCCTCCTGACTCCCCCCAGTGTGTGCCCCCCTGATCCCCCCAGTGTGTGCCCTCCTGATCCCCCCAGTGTGTGCCCTCCTGATCCCCCCAGTTTGTGCCCTCCTGATCCCCCCAGTGTGTGCCCTCCTGACTCCCTCAATGTGTGCCCTTCTGCCCCCCCCAGTGTGTGCCCTTCCAACCCCTCCCCCAGTGCATGCCCTCCTGATCTCCCTGGTGTGTGCTCTCCTGACCTCCCCAGTGTGTGCCCTCCTGACCCCGTACTGTGCTCTCCTGACCTCCCTGGTGTGTGCCCTCCTGACCTCCCCGGTGTGTGCCCTACTGACCCCATACTGTGCTGTCCTGACCTCCCGCCGGTGTGTGCCATCCTGACCTCGCTGTTGTGTGCTCTCCTGACCCCCCCCCCCCAGTTCTGTAAGCAACACCTTATTTTCTGGCAGTGCCCCTCCCGAGACTAGACTCTGGATCCGCCCCTGACTTGGGGGCTAAGAAGATGCATGCATCATATATACTAGGGGGACTACAACTGGGAGAATCCATAGTGGAGAAGGATCTGGGGGTTTTGGTAGATCATACTCTCAATAATAGCATGCAATGCCAAGCTGCGGTTTCATTATATGAGGGATATTTGAGATATAATTTTGCCCCTGTACAAATCATTAGTAATACCTCATCTGGAATATGCAGTTCCGTTTTGGGCACCAGTTCTCAAAAAATATATATCAAGGAACTAGAGAGCGCAGAGAAGGGCAACCAAACTGATAAGAGGCATAGAGGAGCTTAGCTATGAGGAAAGATTAGAGGAACTGAATTTGTTCTCTCTTGAGAAGAGGAGATTAAGGGGGGGATTTGATCAACATGTACATTTCCCCTGCTGTAGCAAATTGAAGCATGCTTTGCTGGCCTTTTTCACTTTCCTCTGGATCAACTGTGGGTGAAGGATTGTGTATATGGGATTGTATGATTTTTATTTGTTTTTTTGTTTGAACTATATGGACTTTTTTCAACCTATGTAACTATGTAACAAGACACTTAAATCAGGCTTCAGTCAGTTTCTAACATCCTTGAAACATCTGTTGTGTTTACATGGGAAGGCTGCCAAAATCTCTACTTAAAAATCACAACGCGTCCTCTGTGTTGTGAACTTTTAAAAATATTTTCTTCTTTTTTAGGACCTAAACGTGATGAATTTGGGGTAGCTGACTGTAAACATCCAGCTGCCCATAGATCTAACAAGGATATGTTAAGGTCCAGGTGGAAAAAAATGAATGGATATGGGATGACACAAAAGCAACATCCATACCGCGTGGCTTCAATTCAGCAGGGAATCTGTTCATAGGACATGACCTGTGTGAAAGGGACCAAAGTGTCTGGGCTCTCCAGTAAAAGGCTTCTGAGGTGTTCTGTGTATGTAATAAAGTAACCATAGCTATATTCATAGGTAATCAATAAAATTCAGAGACCATTCATGTACGAAAAAACTATTGTTATGTATGTCTTTCTTCATTGCAATTCCTAAACAAACAAAATAAAAGAAAAAAAAGGGTTTATAAATAATCTGTGCATCCTGCTTACTGGTTGCCTATTGCCAGAGAATCATGAGCAATCAACATTGCTGTGGCTCTGGTGACAGGATGCTGCCCTGTCAGTTAATGTTATCTGAAGAGTGAGATAAGAGAGATAGGATATCTCTGTATTAATTTCCCTGCAGGCCACTCTGTTACTTTCATATGAGATGCGCACAGTCCTAACCAGTGCCTAGGTTGGGAGGAATGCTTGGATTCCCCTCCAGAATTCCCCTAGGTTAGTGGTACCTCAACTCCAGTCCTCAGGACCCACTAACAGGTCAGATTTTAAGTATTACCTTGGGGAGATGCAGACTAGAATACTGCAATCACCGAGCAGCAAATTATATCACCTGTGATGTAGTTCAGTTATCTTGCAAACCTGGTCTGTTTGTGGGCCCTGAGGACAGGAGTTGGGAGCCACTGCCCTAGGCGAAAATCTGTCTCTTTTTCAAAACTCCAGTATGAATGAGAAAATTAACTCAGTTATGAATTTGTAAAGAACCCGTTTATTGACCACTTTAAAACCAGGCACTTAAACACCCAACACCCCCCCCTCCCCCCCCCGTTCTGCGCAGGCCAAGTTTAGCTTTTAACGCTGTCCCACTTTGAATGACAAATGCACAGTCATGCAATACTGTACCCATATGAAATTTTTATAATTTTGTTCACACAAATAGAGCTTTCTTTTGGTGGTATTTAATCACAACTGGGTTTTTTTTTTATTTTTTGCTAAATAAACGAAAAAATAAACAAAATTAAAAAAAAATTAAAAAAAGTTTTTCTTAGTTTCTGTTAAAATATTTTGCAAATAAATCATCTTTCTTCATGAAGCTAGGCCAAAATGTATTCTGCTACATTTCTTTGGTGAAAGTTATAGAGTCCACAAACTATGGTATATACCGTGGGGCAAAAAAGTATTTAGTCAGCCACCAATTGTGCAAGTTCTCCCACTTAAAAAGATGAGAGAGGCCTGTAATTGTCATCATAGGTATACCTCAACTATGAGAGACAAAATGTGGAAACAAATCCAGACAATCACATTGTCTGATTTTTGAAAGAATTTATTTGCAAATTATGGTGGAAAATAAGAATTTTGTCAATATCAAAAGTTCATCTCAATACTTTGTTATATATCCTTTGTTGGCAATGACAGAGGTCAAATGTTTTCTGTGAGTCTTCACAAGGTTGTCACACACTGTTGCTGGTATGTTGGCCCATTCCTCTAGAGCAGCGATGTTTTGGGGCTGTCGCTGGGCAACACGGACTTTCAACTCCCTCCAAAGGTTTTCTATGGGGTTGAGATCTGGAGACTGGCTAGGCCACTCCAGGACCTTGAAATGCTTCTTACGAAGCCACTCCTTCATTGCCTGGGTGGTGTGTTTGGGATCATTGTCATGCTGAAAGACCCAGCCACGTATCATCTTCAATGACCATGCTGATGGGAGGTTTGCACTCAAAATCTCACGATACATGGCCCCATTAATTCTTTCATGTACACTGATCAGTTGTCCTGTTCCCTTTGCAGAGAAACAGCCCCAAAGCATGATGTTGCCACCCCCATGCTTCACAGTAGGTATGGTGTTCTTTGGTTGCAACTCAGCATTCTCTCTCCTCCAAACACGACGAGTTGTGTTTCTACCAAACAGTTCTACTTTGGTTTCATCTGACCATATGACATTCTCCCAATCCTCTTCTGGATCATCCAAATGCTCTCTAGCAAACCTCAGACAGGCCCAGACATGTACTGACTAAAGCAGGGGGACACGTCTGGCACCGCAGGATCTGAGTCCCTGGCGGCGTAGTGTGTTACTAATGGTAGCCTTTGTTACGTTGGTCCCAGCTCTCTGCAGGTCATTCACTAGGTCCCCCCCCCCCCCCGTGTGGTTCTGGGATTTTTGCTCACCGTTCTTGTGATCATTTTGACCCCACGGGGTGAGATCTTGCCTGGAGCCCCAGATCAAGGGAGATTATCAGTGGTCTTGTATGTCTTCCATTTTCTAATTATTGCTCCCACAGTTGATTTCTTCACACCAAGCTGCTTGCCTATTGCAGATTCAGTCTTCCCAGCCTGGTGCAGGTCTACAATTTTGTTTCTGGTGTCCTTCGACAGCTCTTTGGTCTTCACCACAGTGGAGTTTGGAGTGTTGTGGACAGGTGTCTTTTTTACTGATAACAAGTTCAAACAGGTGCCATTAATACAGGTAATGAGTGGAGGACAGAGGAGCCTCTTAAAGAAGAAGATACAGGTCTGTGAGAGCCAGAAATCTTGCTTGTTTGTAGGTGACCAAATACTTATTTTCCACCATAATTTGCAAATAAATTCTTTAAAAAAACAGACAATATGATTGTCTGGATTTGTTTCCACATTTTGTCTCTCATAGTTGAGGTATACCTATGATGACAATTACAGGCCTCTCTCATCTTTTTAAGTGGGAGAACTTGCACAATTGGTGGCTGACTAAATACTTTTTTGCCCCACTGTATCTGAAAATAGATCAATCCTGATGTACTGACGGATCTCATTCCTTGAGGCCCAGAAATGTCAGGTCAGTACAAATGCCCCCAAATTACAATTCGGCACTGCGTCGTTTTAACTGACAATTGCGCGGTCGAGCAACGTTGCACCCAAACAAAACTGACATCCTTTTTTTCCCACAAATAGAGCTTTCTTTTGGCAGTATTTTATCGCCTCTGTGGTTTTTATTTTTTGCGCTATAAACAAAAAAGAGCGACAATTTTGAAAAAACCGCAATATTTTTTAACTTTTGCTATAATAAATATCCCCAAAAAATTTATAAAAAAAAACACATTTTTTTTCCTCAGTTTAGGCCGATCTGTATTCTTCTACATATTTTTAGAAAAAAAATCACAATAAGTGTATATTGATTGGTTTGCGCAAAAGTTATAGCGTCTACAAAATAGGGGATAGTTTTATGGCTTTTTTATTATTAATTTTTTTTTTTACTAGTAATGGCAGCTATCTGTGATTTTTATCGGGACTGCAACATTATGGCGGACACATCGGACAATTTTGACACATTTTTGGGACCACTGGCATTTTTACAGCGATCAGTGCTATAAAATTGCATTGATTACTGTAAAAATGCCACTGGCAGTGAAGGGGTTAACCACTAGGGGGCAGTGAAGGGGTTACGTGTATCCTAGTACGTGTTCTAACTGAAGGAGGGAGGGGACTGTGCAGGGGAGATGACAGATCGTCACTTCATACTCTGTATGAAGAGACGATCTGTCTGTTCTCCCCTCAGAGAACCGGAAACTGTGTGTTTACACACACAGATCCCGGTTCTCGGTGTGCCCGAGCGAGCGCGGGAGCCCGGCGGTGATCGCGACCACCGGGCACTCGCATTCGCTCCGTGGGCGAGCAGGGGGCGCACGCACCCCCCTTGTGGCCATCTATGGTACAGACGTACCATGACGGCGATTCGCGCAGCCGAGCTATATTGCCGCCGTTTAACTGCGGCGGCTGGTCGGCATGCGGCTAACCACCAAGTATAAAGTATTAGTACATCATTTAATACTCTTCTGAAGAATTGTAAATTTTCCCAAAAGCCTAGTACACACTATCAAAAAATCGTACAAAAAATACCGCTTTCCAAGCGATCGTACGATAATCTGATCGTTAGTACACAGCTTTCGAGAGCCGATCATGACAGGTCGAGCAAAATTATCAGATGGGACAAGTATGAACATTTTTCATGTAGTATAACAGATCGTACGATTTTTGTTTCAACAGTACAGTTTTCGTCCAAAAATACGATACAAAATATTACATCACTTCCGAATTTTTATTCTATCGTACGAGAATTTTCGTTACTTTAGTAACCTCTTCATTTTTGATATGGAGAGTAGTATGCAAAAAAAAAAAAAGGACAATTATTCATCTGATAATCTCATTGTATGTACCAGGCACAAGGAAGGCATGATGAGACAGGTTTTAGGTTTAGTTTAGCTGAAGTCAGGGACTCCTGGGCATTTAGCATAGAGTTAACACTTTGGGCACTGGTCTAGCAGCTTACCAATAATACTGTGTTTGTATCCTCTAGTGTGTACTCCATTTTTTTTGTATTACCCTTCAACCCTGATATACTGCAACCCTTTTCCTCTATAAATATGATATACTGTATATACTATACTGGAGACAGTGATGTAAAAGGCAAGACGAGCTCATGTGAATTTTCCCAATGGTACACAGACAGCAATAAAATAACTTGGCAGGGGTTTAACCCTTCCCTACTGTATCCAAAACAAAAAAATTGTGGCTATATATATACTTTAAGAGCGGATGTGTTGCTGCACTTAGCACATCCCTACTGCTCTCTGCACTACTTCCTGGACTCAATCAGATGTTTTAAATTTCACCCAAAACCATTCATTTCATTTTCAGAAGAGTTATAATGATAAATTTTGAGTGAGGCCATACTTAATGAGGTATACTGTAACATCCCATTACGCTGAAATTACCCTAGAAATGCCCTTATTTTGCAATCCTTGATACCAACACCTGTTTCTGCGTTGAGGCCGGGTTCACACTGTTGCAAATTGTTTGCAGGTTTCTCTGCATACAATTTGCATAGCAGGAGATTGTGACCTGCTCTCTATGGAGCCGGTTCTAACATCTCCGATGCGAATTTGCACAGGAGTCCTGTGCGTCTTTTGGTCTGTTTCAGGTCCGAATTCAGCCAAAAATTTGGTCTGAAATCAGACCTAAAATGGTGAATGGGGACGCACTGGACTCCTGCTGTGAGCTGGAGCATGCTGCAGTGTGAACCCAGCCTGAAAGTTCCGCAGTTAGGTCAACTGAACTGTAATTATCTCTTTTTTTTTTTTTTTTTTATTATTATACTTTTTTCATTTTGGAATGAGTGGGGAAAGTACTGTATACAGTTTCTCAACTTATTATAACTGTGTGCCTGTTGCGAAAATTTACCACCAGGAGAAAAGGGGAGGGGAAACACACTACAAAAAAACCTTCTAAGTCTTCCCAGTCTATCCATAATTTGAGTTCCACTCTGGAGATAGATCAATGGATTGATAAATAGGTCGATCGACCACATGCCAATTTCCATCAATATCAAGTAAATGCTGGAGAGCGTATAGCAGATTTGTGTGGAGCTCTACTTAAAGCATTAGTACACACTTCAAATTCAATTTTTCTATAATAAACAGGGCAGCACAGTGGCTTAGTGGTTAGCACTAATACCCTACAGAACTGGGGTCCCTGGTTCAAATCGTGGGCAGAACACTATCACGTTCACGTTTTCCCTTTTTGGGTTTTTGTGGGTCCCACACTCCAAAGACATGCTAGTAATGTAATTTGCTTCTGCCTAAATCAGCTCTTTGTGTGCACTCTCCAGCAGTTGATAAGAAAAAAGAGACTCCTGCACAGTCGTGTGGCTAAATGTCTCTGTGTACCTAAAAGAACTAGTGTTTTAATATATAAATATAATCAAGTAATAACAGTGTCCACATCACTTTATTCAAAACAGTATAAATATGTAAAAACTGTGCTACACCACATATGAACATAAATCATAAAACCATAATCTATATCCAGTGGTCAGATATTCGTCTCAATGGATATATACTTAAATAAAAGTCTAAATAAATGGAAGCAGGCACTACCTTGACTACAAATAATTAATGTGCAAACTATATACAAACATATAAAATAAATAAAGGTGCATAATAATATGCGAAACAATCTACAAATAAAAAGTACACACTATAATAGTAGATATGGTGTCTTCAAAGAGCCAAAAGTGCTCCAGTCTTCTTTAAAAAGTGCTCCACCATGTTCATATCAGGCTTCAGCAAAACTCAGATCCAAAGCAAGGGGGATAAAGACAGGATCTTCTCCTAAATGTTCATACTCATCAGCATACAATGGCCCAGAAAAACAACAAAGTAGGGATATATATAGTGTAGTATGTTTTATTCATCAAAAGTACAAAAGATAAAAACTGTATGCACTCACATGTGTAAATAAGTTTATTTGCACTGACACACACAGTTTAGGAATGGTAGGAAAAGGGTAAGACCTGAGCAGGAGTGCTGCATGTATAAGTCTGGAGGCTGAATGTTCATTTGTTTTAATGGAAGAAAACCCCTGTGAGGGAAAACTCATGTTTTGTGTTTTCTGGAACTTTCTTTGTGTGTGTGTTATCACATTCTGCATGCCAGTCCCAGGTTGGAGCAGTTAGGGAGTGTTGAGGAAAGGCCCGGCGACCTACCCTGTAAAAAAGGTTCTTAAAGTGGTTCTAAAGCCAAAATGTTTTTTACCTTAAAGCGGAGTTCCGCCAGCAGAAAAAAATAATAAAATTCAGGGAGGAGGATTTGCCGGACATTGCGTTAGCGATCTTTCCCCGGAAGTGGGAGCAGATACCTGGATTTAACAGGTATCTGCTCCCCCCTTCCCCCTGAAAAATACCAAATGGGACACCGGGGGGGGGGATCCGAACAGCGGACGTTCCATTTCTGTGTGGAACTCTTCTTTACCATCAAGCCTTTTATTACATGTTCCACCTCAGGGGTCGTCTACATGCTGCAGTGCCCTTGTGGCCTGCAGTATGTGGGCCGGACCAAAAGACCCCTGCAGGTGCGATTAAATGAGCATATTAATAATATCAGGAGAGGATTCACCAAGCACTCTGTATCGAAACACTACTTGACTGTTCATGGCAGAGACCCCACAGGTACCATCTTCCTGGGAATTGATAAATTTAGGCCCCATTGGAGGGGCTGTGTTCTTGTTCGAAGCATCTCAAGACTTGAGATGGCTTGGGTTTATAAGCTCTATATCCCCTTTGGCCTTAACATCGATGTAGATGTTAATTCCTTTATTGACAATTCTTAGGCATTTTGGGTTACTTATATTCCGTTTATGACAAGATATGTTTATGTACCCATTTTTGATTTTTTTACATATATGTGAACTCTATGATGTCCCTTATTGGTTATAAGGACTTTTGATTGTATAAGGTATGTTAAGATGTAACATTTGTTGTTTGTACCACTTTCCTGATTTGGGGTGTCTTCTCATTTCAGGGAGACGCCATCATTTTGGTTCTGCTCTTATGAGCATTTATAATGACCACATTGGATAGCTATTAACATTTACCTTTCAGCCATGTAGGCGTTATGAAGCATTAAAATAATGACTCGGGTTCAGTGATCCGAGCCATTTGAGCTATGACCCTCAAATGATCTTTTTGCCAGTGGTGTTAAATTTTGTATATAACTCTATACGAGCTAGGTCATTTGGGCCAGACAACCTGGGCCGTTCGAGCTATGTCCCCCAATGACCGCCTATAGACTGTTTGCTAGCGGTGCGATTTTATAATTTTTATTATATTACATTTTATATATGTTTTTTTTTTAAATGTTTTTGTTTCTGTAATAGCACCTTCTAATCTTGTAGGTTTTTTGACATCTATGTTTCAGTTTTGGTTTGTGCTGAATCACACATTGCCACTACGTTTTGGTATGTCTATTATGGCCATAAACCATATGCATTTGCCCTTAGTGTTTCCCTTAGATGGAATGGCGCCCTAGTCGTCATGCCTCAATGAGGCGGGATCTTTTTTTCTGTATTTAGGCGGTGGGTCAGGACGCTGCTCGCATCCCGTGACCACGTCCTGATGACACCGCCACACATCTAGTCCCGGAAGTTACGGGCTGTTCTGGAGCTGGCCAGCTTTTCCTTTTGCCGATTTACATCTGCCGTTTGTAAGTGTACATTTGGCTTGTTTTTATTCAATAAATGTAAAGATTTTATGCTATGTGGAGCATCTTGTGTTTTTCACGCTAATACACCATCCTGTTGCGGTCTATGGAGAGGGTTCCTGTGGACATGATGCTATCCAGTGCCTGTCTCTAAGATCCCGGGCTGGGGTTACAGCCGTCTGCCTAGTGAGGTCCCCTATAATAAGGGACCAACATCCTCTGGTAAGCGGCCAAATTTTTTGAAGGTGGAGGTTTCATCTACGCACCCCATTCACTTCAACAAGAATTTTTTCACCTGTCACTTGGGGATATTGATTTTGTTTTTGCTTAATACACTTTCAATATATGGACCTTTTTTTGGGGATTATTACGTTTATAATCACCCTCTGTATATTGTGCATTGTATGGACATTTTTTGCGTTTTTAAATATTGTTTTTTTTTTTCATAAGGTTTTGAGGCATTCACTTTGCTGTTTTTATCACATTATGTGCACAGCTGCATCTCTTCTCCCCTCTCTTACTCTTTACAAGAGGGACTTGAGCAGCAGCAGGAGCCTTGGCTACTACTACTGTCAATTAGGGCTGCAACTAATGATTATTTTCATAATCGATTAGTTGGCCGAATATGGTTTTGATTAATCGATTAGTTGACCAATTATAGTTTTGATTAATCGGTTAATAACCTTAAACAAAAGTGCGGTGTAAAATTTAGTTAATATGTAAAGTTTAACCCTTTCATGACTAAGCCTATTTTTGAAATGTGGTGTTTACAAGTTAAAATCTGTATTTTTTTTGCTAGAAAATTACTTAGAGTTCCCAAACATTATATATATTTTTTTAGTAGAGAATCTAGAGAATAAAATGGAGATTGTTGCAATATTTTATATCACACGGTATTTGTGTAGCGGTGTTTTAAACGCAAATTTTTGGAAAAGGGACACTTTCATGAATTTTAAAAAATCCAAACAGTAAAGTTACCCCAATTTTTTTGCACTCGTGGAATGGCGACAAACTACGGTACCTATGAATTTCCATAGGCGACGCTTTAAATGTTTTTTACGGTTACCAGGTTTGAGTTACAGAGGAGGTCTAGGGCTAGAATTATTGCTCTCGCTCTGACGATCGTGGCAATATCACACATGTGTGATTTGAACACCGTTTACATACGCGGGCGTGACTTCCGTATGCGTTTTCTTCGCTGCGCGAGCTCGCGGGGACGGGGGCGCTTTAAAAAATTTTTTTTTTTTTTTTTAATTTTTTTTTATACTTGTAAATTGCGTTTAAAAAAAACATTTTTTAAAAAAATTTTATTGCTGTTACAAGGAATGTAAACATCCCTTGTGACAGTAATAGGTGGTGACAGGTACTCTTTATGGAGGGATCGGGGGTCTAAAAGACCCCCGATCCCTCCTTTGCACTTCACAGTATTCAGATCGCCGAAAACGGCGATTCTGAATACTGTGTATTTTTAAAATTCGGCGCCATTGGCAGCCGAGTAAACGGAAAGTGACGTCATGATGTCGCTTCCGCGTTTACATTGAGAAGGCTGGAACGAAGCCGCCCACAGCTTCGTTCCAGCCCGCCCCCAGCCACTGAAGGCGGCCGATTGGACACCGGGCATCCCGATCGCACGGGAGGCCCGGTAAGAGCGGCGGGGAGGGGGGATGTCCCCTCCCGCTCCTCCGGTATAACAGCCGAGCTGCGGGCATCATCCCGGTATAACCCCGGAAAGCCGAGTACGCAGATGTGCGTACGGTCGGCGGGAAGGGGTTAAAAAAAAGGCAATTTATGCTTAAATATCTCAATGCAGTGGTAAATACAGATAACCTACTATATGGTTAGGGAGCAAAATATCTAATCCACTCTGAGAATAACAGACAGAAGAGATATACTGTATATAATATTAGAGGAGATATACTGTATATACTACTATTAGAAGAGATATACTGTATATACTATTAGAGGAGATATACTGTATAAACTATTAGAGGAGAGATATACTGTATACACTATTAGAGGATATATACTATGAAAGGGTGAATCTGGTAAATATCATCAGACTCAGAGATCAAATTTTTTTATTAAAAAACAAAAACAATGTCTTCCTTCAAAAAAAATGTCATTTTAAGAACGTTTGTTCGATTTTCTAATCATTAGTGAGGTCAAATCGACGTTCATTTTCAACCACAGTGACAGGAAAATTTGGAAATAATAGAAAACTTCTTGGTCAAAGGGATTTTCAGACAGTGTATGTGGTTTTCGTTCAGAAATTACATTCATTTTAAAAACAGAATGTTAAAAACAAGTGAAAATTTCAAACAGCATTCTTTCATTCAGCGAATGTACAAAGATTCTTTGTCTGAATATTCTCGTCTGAAAATTGATCCGTGTGGCCAGCATAAGGCTCGGTACACACCTATGCAGTTTGCTTTTGATCTGTTTCTGCAGTGCTTTTTGCTGTGCATTTTAATTTTTGTGCATGTGATTTTGCTGCGATTTGCATTTTTTTTGGCCAATTTGTTGTTGGGCAGATTAAAAAACACAAATTGCTGCAAAAACGCATTACATGCTTTTCTGCAGCTTCTCTATTGAAGTATATTGAACCAAAAAAAGCACTGTTTTGCGTTAAAAAAAGTCCCTGACCCTTTCCAAATATGCAGCGGCTGAAAAAAGCATTGATGTGTACATGTCTCATAGGAAACCATGTAAATGAACTGTAATGCGTTTCTGCAAAAAGCCCCAATAAGCACATAGATGTGAACCAGGTCTTTGACGTTTAGTAACATAATGGGGTTAAAAGAACTAAAATGAGCCCTTTATAGTATAATAAAGCAGATAATCCCTACTGTAAGGTGTTAATTTTTTTTACTGTAGAACTGTGAAAGTAATATTCACAGTAGTGATTATTTGCTCTTTTTGTACTATAAAGGGCTCATTTTAGTTTTTTTAACCTCATTATGTTACTGGCCGATTAATCGATTATGAAAATAGTAATCAATTAATTTCATAATCGATTAGTTGTCGATTAATCGATTAGTTGTTTCAGCCCTACTGTCAATCAAGTGCAGTGAGGAGGAAGCAGGGGCGGGGTTAGGCCCCACTGTGTATCTATGGAGCACAGCTTCATAGACACACACTGTTCGGGAGCAAGTACACACAGTGTGCCCCCATAGCAAGCCGCTTGCTTTGGGGAGCACACAAAGTAGAGGAGGAGCAAAGATCGCAGGTGGGGGACCTAAGAAGAGGAGGATTGGGGCAGCTCTGTACAAAACCATTGCACAGAGCAGGTAAACATAACATGTTTTATATTTTAAATAAAAAAAAATGTACCCTTTAGTAACACTTTAAGTGTATCTAATATGGTTTCCACAGAATCGCAGCGAGTCCAATACAATTGAACAGATATAAATGCACATACATATTATGAACTAGCTGTAAAAAGATCCAAACCCACCCCCGATCTTGGTTCATATACCTAGCTTAGCTATCTTTTCCCCATAATTGTACAATGCCACCAACAATTAACAACCACAGCCACTACTGTCAATTACATACATTTTTTGGCATGCCCTTAGACCCATGTGATAGCACTGGGGCCTGATGAGTAATACACTCTGAGGAAACAGGGAGCATATCACGTTTTCCCATACCCAAAGGTAAAGTTACAGATGCATTATAGGAAAATATAGGCATTGGAGGGTGCCTAGTACAAAGTAGGGGAATGGATTTCCTTTTAATAATATGTTCACCGTAAATAAAATTGTGATCAAGGTGTATGTCAAACCAAATTTATTCTCAAGATTTGGATAGTGTGGACGAGGATTAGAACTCCTGTCTAGATTTAGTGACTATCCAGGGCTTTGTTAGGGAGATTTCCACTCTTTAATATTAACATTGATTGGACCCTGGGCAAACATTTTCTTGCCCTCCCCCCCCCCCCCTTTAGACATACAGTGGGGCAAAAAAGTATTTAGTCAGCCACCAATTGTGAAAGTTCTCCCACTTAAAAAGATGAGAGAGGCCTGTAATTGTCATCATCGGTATACCTCAACTATGAGAGACAAAATGTGGAAACAAATCCAGACAATCACATTGTCTGATTTTTGAAAGAATTTATTTGCAAATTATGGTGGAAAATAAGTATTTGGTCACCTACAAACAAGCAAGATTTCTGGCTCTCACAGACCTGTATCTTCTTCTTTAAGAGGCTCCTCTGTCCTCCACTCATTACCTGTATTAATGGCACCTGTTTGAACTTGTTATCAGTATAAAAGACACCTGTCCACAACCTCAAACAGACACACTCCAAACTCCACTATGGTGAAGACCAAAGAGCTGTCAAAGGACACCAGAAACAAAATTGTAGACCTGCACCAGGCTGGGAAAACTGAATCTTCAATAGGCAAGCAGCTTGGTGTGAAGAAATCAACTGTGGGAGCAATGATTAGAAAATGGAAGACATACAAGACCACTGATAATCTCCCTCGATCTGGGGCTCCAGGCAAGATCTCACCCCGTGGGGTCAAATTGATCACAAGGACGGTGAGCAAAAATCACAGAACCACACGGGAGGACCTAGTGAATGACCTGCAGAGAGCTGGGACCAACGGAACAAAGGCTACCATCAGTAACACACTACGCCCCCAGGGACTCAGATCCTGCAGTGCCAGACATGTCCCCCTGCTTAAGCCAGTACATGTCCAGGTCCATCTGAGGTTTGCTAGAGAGCATTTGGATAATCCAGAAGAGGACTGGGAGAATGTTATATGGTCAGATAAAACCAAAGTAGAACTGTTTGGTAGAAACACAACTCGTCGTGTTTGGAGGAGAGAGAATGCTGAGTTGCAACCAAAGAACGCCATACCTACTGTGAAGCATGGGGGTGGCAACATCATGCTTTGGGGCTGTTACTCTGCAAAGGGAACAGGACGACTGATCCATGTACATGAAAGAATGAATGGGGCCATGTATCATGAGATTTTGAATGTAAACCTCCTCCCATCAGCAAGGGCATTGAAGATCAAACGTGGCTGGGTCTTTCAGCATGACAATGATCCAAAACACACCGCCCGAGAAACGAAGGAGTGGCTTTGTAAGAAGCATTTCAAGGTCCTGGAGTGGCCTAGCCACTCATCTCAACCCCATAGAAAACCTTTGGAGGGAGTTAAAAGTCTGTGTTGCCCAGCGACAACTCCAAAACATCACTGCTCTAGAGGAGATCTGCATGGAGGAATGGGCCAACATACCAGCAACAGTGTGTGACAACCTTGTGAAGACTTAGAGAAAACGTTTGACCTCTGTCATTGCCAACAAAGGATATATAAAAAAGTATTGAGATGAACTTTTGATATTGACAAAATACTTATTTTCCACCATAATTTGCAAATAAATTCTTTCAAAAATCAGACAATGTGATTGTCTGGATTTGTTTCCACATTTTGTCTCTCATAGTTGAGGTATACCTACGATGACAATTACAGGCCTCTCTAATATTTTTAAGTGGGAGAACTTGCACAATTGGTGGCTGACTAAATACTTTTTTGCCCCACTGTATAACAAATAGCAGAAAGACTCAATATCAGTTTACTGCAGCAGATCAGGCGATTGCTATTGGTTGCCAGAGGTTACAGCATATCATTACCGTTCACTGACTGGTTGCTAAAGGTTACAGCACACATTAGGGCTCACTGATTAGTTGCTAGAGGTTACAGCACATCATTTCTGTTTGCTGATTCATTGCTAGAGGTTACTGCACATCATTACTGCTCACTGAGCAGTGGCGCAATTCCAGATATTTCAGCAAGTAAAGCGACAAATTGATCAAGCGATTATTTAGTGCTAGATGTACAACCACATCATTACTGCTCAATGATTGGTTACTAAAGGTTACTGCACATTATCACTGCTTACTGATTGGTTGCTATAGGTTACTGCTTATCATTACCGCTCACTTATTGGTTCCTAGAGGTTATAGCACATCATTATCACTCATTGATTAGGTACTAGAGAGGTAACTGCACATCATTTCTGCCAAAACTTTTTTTTGTTTTGGATCGAGTGGGTAAGGATTAGAACTCAGGTTTTACTTCTATTCAGGGCTCCATTACAATGATTTTCCCTTACTTTCTGTTCTGAAGAGAACATATTAGTGTGGGAAAAATTTGCAACAGAGAAACAGTCAATAAAAAGTTAATATGGGTTTTAGGGTTTATACATCTGTCTGTGTTGCTGTTGAAGAGTTTCCCTCACTTCCTGTCTGGTGAAAAGGTTGTCCCCGGGACAGGAAGTGGGGATAAATCTTTCTAACTGAGCCCCAAATAGCAGTAAATCTTGACAAAATTGTAACCTTCTCCACACTATCCAAAAAAAAAAAGTTTGGGCTACAGATACACTTTAAAAATGTATTTAATTTCCATTACAGCAAGTTAAATATCCCTAAACCATTGACAATATATTTTTTACATTCACGGAAGAAAGCAAAAACTGGCATATGGTTTATCACAGCTGTCTCATTGAAATAACTGTTATCAAAAACTATTCTTAAAAGAACATTAGATTAGAGATATTTTTAATGAAGAGAAATAGGTTCTTCAAATTGTTATTTCCGTTGTGCTAGCGACAGAATGTTTATTAACTCATTGCATTCAGGCAAAGGAAACTTGTCAACAAAATAAATATGATAATGAACATGAATGCTTCATACTCTGAATGTAATCTAATAGGTGTGCCTGTATTCATGCTAAAACTCAGGTTTAATTAAAAATCAAAATACTGATTTAAAATACTGAACTAAAAATAGTTCATTCTTTTTTTCTCCCATCAAAGCGAGAATAGTTCTACCGAAGCCTAGTGCCTGACACCTTTAAAGCTGAACTGTAAACTGTAGCCATCCAAACTATGATGTAAAAATTCTGCTGACTGTCTGAAAATGTCATTCCCTTTATAAGCTCTATCTGAAAATGTCATCCCCTTTAATAGTTCTTTACCTTTTACTGGATTTAGCTTCTGTTCAGAAATTGCATCCTGCCCAGATGACTGGTTGCAGATAAATTGTATAGAGACAGTTAGAGGAAAGAGATTCAGGACAACAGACTGGCAATGCCTGCATATTCAGTAATGCCAACTATATGATCTTTCAATTGAATCATTCCCAGGATTATAGCTGGGACATGCCAGTCACCATGCTGTTCTAAGACAAAGATGGTCCTGAAGACGTGCACTGCTGTCCCAGGCAAAGCACCTCTCTGTCTCCCTCCCACCCCACCTCATTGACCAGGCTGCATGCACCCCCACCTTCTCTTTCCCATACACACACACAGTCACACGCTGCTGTACCATGCCAAGTGGAGGGCCAAGAATAAATAAGTGGACCTTGCTTGGTAGTGCAAGGTATACTTTGAAGAACATTTAACGTGAACCATAATGCAATCAAAGCAAAGTACTATCTTTTAACACTGAACTCCAGGCAGACATCTAAATAAACAAATAAAATACACAAAGGGGGTTGTTTTACCTGCCACAAGGTTTGTTTTTCCATCTACACAGTGGACTCAAATGTGCATATAAACAACAAAGCTCATAAATTTACACAATCAAGTCATGTGCAGAAAAATGTAAAACACACGAAAACGGTCCGATACATCATCCAGCTAGGTTGTAAGTAAAAAAACGTGAGAAAAGTCCCATATGTCATCCAATTGTGTTAGATAATCCAATTAGATTGTATGTGTCCAGAAAAAAACACCACCACAGTTCATGTGCCACAAGTAAAGGTAAATCTTCCACAGTATCAGAAATCTTCCACCATGGACTGTCACCAAAAAGTGTTACCCAAGTGCCCAATCGGGTGTTACCTCACCTGATTTGATGGACCCTTTAAGTGTCACTTGCATGTGTCTCTGCACATTGTGAATGCTACTCCTTTTTATTCTTTTATTAAAAAGTCACTGGCAATACTAGACAATTGAATCTTCTTTGCATATATCTCTTTGAGCCCTTTTATGCAAGAAATGGGGAATATGGAGATGTGAGCTGGGTGCTGCTGACCTGTTGCCTATGTGATTAAAGTGATAATAAAGGCAACAATTTAATTTTACTTTTAAATAACAAACATGTCATACTTACCTGCTCTGTGCAAGGGTTTTTTACACAGAGCAGTCCCGATCCTCCTCGTTTTGGGTCCCTCGCTGACTCTCCTGGCCCCTCACTCCTACCAAGTGCCCCCACAGCAAGCAGATTGCAATGGGGGGCACCTGAGCAGGTGCGCTCCCAAGCCGCTGCTCTGAGTGTCCATTCACACACACAGCTGCAGCTTGGCTCTGCCCCCTCTCTCTCCTCATTGGCTCACTGGCTGTGACTGCTAGAAGCGGGAGCCAATGAAGGGGGGGGCCAGGCAGAGCCGAGGCTCCCGTGCACAGTGCTGGAGAAAGATCAGGCTCAGGTAAGTATTAGGGAGGGAAAGATGGGGGGCTGCTGCTCACAGAAGGTTTTTTTTACCTTGCATAGAATGCATGAAGGTAAAAAACCTTGAGCCTTTACAAATACTTTAAAACGCTTTGGACCAGCCTGATTATTTAAAGGGGTCCATCACATCAGGTGAGGAGACACAAGATTGGGCACTGACGGCGGTTTGCGCAGGAGAGCCAACCTGCCGCAGTACAACTGCGGCGGGTGGTCAGTAAGCAGTTAAAGTCTACCATCCTGGAGGTAACTAGATTATATGTCAGGCATGTTAGTAAGAATAAACAGAAGAAAAAATCAATATGGTTCACTAAAGAGGTATGTAGGATAGTAAAGGAAAAACAATAGCATATAGAAGATTCAAGGAAACAGGAGGTGTAGCTGACACTGAGGAGTATAAAAATAGACAAAAGGAGGCCAAACACAGTATCATTGCTGCCAAAGCACAGAAACAGGAGAAAATTGCTAAGTCTATTAAGAAAGGAGATAAAACCATTTTTAGGTACATTAGTGATAGAAGGAAAAATACAATCAAATCACTAAAATGAAAACTGGGCAAAACACATATGCTGAGGGAGACTAGGATGTAGCAAACCATTTAAACAATTACTTCTGTTCAGTCATCTGAGAAATAAATTGTACTAACGATAACAAGTTGGGGATTCATACTAGTTCTAGTAATGATGGTTAATTTCTAGGATTTCTGTAGACAGAGGTAGCAGAGGAACTGGCTCGGTTAAAGCTTAATAAAGCAATGAGCCATGATGGTATTTATCCCAGAGTTTTAAGAGAACTTTGAAATATAGTTGTTGGACCATTACCGGCTCTTTTTAATGGTGGGTGACATGGGTGACACTCTGGTGGCAGTTAATGGTGGAAGATTTTTGAAACTTTGGAAGATTTACCTTTACTTGTGGCACATGAACTGTGGTGGTGTGTTTTCTGGACACTTACAATCTAATTGGATGATCTAACCTAATTGGATGAAATATGGGACTGTTTGCAAGTTTTTCTTACAACCTAGTTGGATGATGTATGTATTTATGTAGCTGTAGATTTCTTGTTACTAACATAACCTACCACCAAAGAACAACCAAAAATAAATTCTCCTGTTCCTGATTATTGCAGCAATACCACATATGTGTATGTCAGTTATTGTTTGTACCCGTAGTACAGCCCAGAAGCAATAGTGTGCATTTTGCTTTTTAACTTCTTTTTCTTTTTTTTGTCCTACTTAAAACACACTGACACTACCTGACACTTAAAAAAAAAATCCTGCCCAAAATACACTGACCCTGACCCAAACACTAACCCTGGCAGTAACCTAGATCAAACCTTGACCTAGGTATTTTTTCTTTTTCCTTAATTCTTTTATTTTTCTTTACACGCAGTATTTTTTCCTCTCTGCAAGGAAAGAGAAACATACATTGTATCTTTCCTCTACATTCACAGTGAAAGAAAAAAACACAGGAGCCGACTTCACAGTGACTGATCACTGTGGTAGCCAATCAGAGGCTATCACAGCTATCAGGTGACCAGGAATCGGGAGATCTGGGTCCCCCTCGTTAGCACGGGGCCCGGGGCTCTCGGTAAGACCCTGTTTTCTGTGCTGGGAGTGTGCTGTGCGCCACGCTTCCAGCACAAAGTGAGATACACATATATGCGGCCCCACAAAAAAAAGGCCAGTGCAGTGGGGCCGCATAATATGTGTTACGTCTGGAGTAAGGGGTTAAGGAGCACCTCACTGTTAGTAGGTATACATTTATTGATATTAGGGTGGTGCATGCACAGCGGAGTGATAGCTGCTTTTTCACGGTTTATATTATTTTTTTTTATAGTGTATTAGTGTAGTGTAGTGTATTTTTTATAAATAATAGCGTGGGGTTTTTTGTACCTAATTTTTTTGAGATTTACACAGGTCTGCCGCACCATACAGCCTTGTCTGGCAGGAAAGGAGACCTGCATTTTCTCTGCTGCAGGGCATTTTGTTTTTTTTTGTTTTTTTTCCTCTGAAATACCAAAGAAAGCATCTCGTACAACAATGCAATTGATAGGCATCCAGGTGGATTATACCTTGTTTTTGTCAGGAGAAATTGGGCTTTCATTTGGTAGTAAATGGTTATTGATATCCATAACCGCAAGGCAAAACCACCCCCCCTGATGTGTGGCATTGAAGCGCGGCAGTGTGGGGCAACCTTACAACTTCCCAATCCAAAGGCGACTGCACATGTTCAAAAAATATGAGACGCCTTTGCAAGAGGTAAATCTGTAACACCAGTGGAGACAAGCGCTTATGGGGACCCTTCTCACCCCCACTCTGTCACTGAACACAAAGTCAACGGTCACACTGGTGCGACTTGTCATGTGATTTGATAGTTTCAAATTGCATGACAAGTCGTACCCTATTGTCCGCAGTGGAAGCAGTCAAATCAGTGCGACTTCAACACCACTGGAGTCACACCGATTTTGAAAGTAGTTCTTGCACTACTAAGTCAGAGTCGCACCGATTTTGAAAGTAGTTCTTGCACTACTAAGTCAGAGTCACACAGAGGTCCTCCAAGTCGCACCTGAAGTCACACTGACATGCGGCTTAGAAATTGTATGAAATTGTGTGATTTCAAAGCCACATTCAGTGTGACCGAACTCTAAAAGTAGAAGCAGCTGAATAATGAGTTTGTCTCACTGTCCCTCTGCTTTTTCCTCCTATCAGCATTCCCCTTGCACTGCATCACAACTTGTGCTGCTTTTCCCTACCATTCACCTTTAACAGAGAAATTAACTTCTATTTATCTATTCAATTTCATGTCCATTTTACTTACAATAAGCAATAGTATACTTTATTAGAAGCAGCAAGCAATGTTTGATTTAATTTTTGTTGTACAGCTGATAAATCATACAGTATAAAATTTTCTCTTTCATTTCATCTCTGGCCTTTTGCATCTGTATTTAGTTTGTAATCTCCGCTGCCTTTGTTACAGATTTATGCATTGAAAATTAATTACAGAATACATATTATTATGTGTGAGTCATCTTTACAGGTAGCGTTCATTTAGACTGAACTGAATTTTCAGGAAGGTGTGTATGTATAATATTCATTTAACATACTCCAGACAAGCAGATCCTTCATCTGTTACCATGGTAGCAATAAGCTATCTATTCTCAGCACCCGCCTGGACAAGTCCCCCTGATAGAATACCTGTATTATTCTGAGGAGAGCAGACGATTCTTCTATTTTGCATCATTTTATGTTCATTCCCTTCTTTTCGAGCTCTTCTCTTGCATTCTGCCGAGTCCCTAAGTGTCATCAAACCATAGCATTAAGTGTAGAAAAATTTTTGTCCGCTTTAATACATTTTGTACCTTTATGCAAATGCCAATGTTTAACAAGTAGTTTTATTCCCAGTAGTAGTGCCTATACATTTGCATACAGGTGTAATAATTTACTGATCTGATGTTTATTTACAGGATCTTGCTAACAGAAAGATCCTACAAGTTATGTTCGGTAAAGACCTTGTGTCTACCTGAATGTGACGTGGTATCAGCCCCTTGTAGTACCTGTAGAGCAGGCCTGGAGTGTCAGAAGAGGAAGAATAGCACAAGGATCAGTTCACGTGGTGACAAGAAGCATGCTGATAGGAAGAAAAAGCAGAATGGAAAAGAGATGTGCTTATCACTGTGCTGATTTTCCAGAATAGACTGGGCTCAGAGGAAGTGGGTTAAATGATGCTGGTCATCACACTTAGAACATTTACCAACATAAAAAAGTTCCAATAATTTCTATATTTGTGTTTGTGGCTGGAGCTCTGCATTAACATGGGTCAGGTATGATCTGAATTTCCCCGCTGTGCCTGAAATACACTATATTACTAAAAGTATTGGGATGCCTGCCTTTACACACACATGAACTAAGGCATCCCAGCCTTAGTCCGTAGGGTTCAATATTGAGTTGACCCTCCCTTTGCAGTTATAACAGCTTCAACTCTTCTGGGAAGGCTGTCCACAAAGTTTAGGAGTGTGTCTATGGAAATGTTTGACCATTCTTCCAGAAGTGCATTTGTGAGGTCATGTACAGATGTTCGAGAGAAGGCCTGGCTCGCAGTGGCAGCTCTAATTTATCCCAAAGGTGTTCTATTGAATTGAGGTCAGGACTCTGGCAGGCTAGTTAAGTTCCTCCACCCCAAACTCGCACATCCATGTCTTTATGGACTCTATGGACTAAAACTGGGATCCTATAAAAGTTTGTGATCGTGTAAAGGCAAGTGTCCCAATACTTTTGGTGATATAGTGTATATGCGTAAAATTCTTCTTCATTCTCTTCTAGCTGCTAGGGTTGCAATTTATGCACATACGATCGTTTACGATCGTAAATACTGGCACTAAACAGCAGCATAGTCTGTGCTAAGATGAGATACTCTTCATGGCGGTCCTGTCTTCCTGGGAATCTAAAAGTATAGAACTTCCCCCATGCACCACCAAACAGGACTACCTAGGATGACAAACTGTAACCACAAACAGATGCACAATGGCTTTGCTGCCCTCTTCTGTACAGGGACACCAAACTAAAATTGAAAAATAAGAAGAAGGCACACCAGCCTAGTACATTATCATAAACTATTTAAAAAAAATACTGTAAGACCCTTTCACACTGGAGGCGTTTTTCAGGCGCTTTAGCGTTAAAAATAGCGACCTGTAAAGCGCCTGAAAAAATGCCTCATCTGCAATCCCAGTGTGAAAGCCCGAGTGCTTTCACACTGGGGCACTGCGCTGGCAGGACGCTAGAAAAAGTCCTTTAGGAGAGGTGTATACCCCACTCCTACACCACCCGTGCACCAATCAATGGGCAGCGCCGCCGAAGCTCCTACAAAGCGTGTGCAAAATGCGTGCAAAGCGCCTTTAGCAGTGGCACTTTGCGGATGCTTTTAAAGCACCACCAGACGTGTCAGTCCAATAGGCACAGCTGACGCTGGAGTGTTTTACTATTGTTTATTAAAGCGGTGTTCCGCCCACCGCTGCAAAAGTTAAAAGCCAGCAGCTGCACATACCACAGCTGCTGACTTTTAATAATTGGACACTTACCTGTCCTGGAGTCTAGCGATGTCGGCACAGTAGCTGATGTTTCCATCAGCTGTCGAGGGCATGCTGCCTCCTATTGCGAGTAGGGGGAACCCGGCAGTGTAGCCTTTCGGCTTCAACTCTCACTTACAGCACCTGAAACTTTTGAGGGGCTTTTATTCAGCGTTAGATTTGCTTTGTTTTGGAGGTATTGCCAGTATTAGAAATCCCAGGAGGCACTGGGAAACCAACAAGCGGACCGGAAAGATGTCACCATTAGTCACTTCTGGTTCATGTTTATATGTTCTGGAAGTGTCTGGTGCAGACGTCACATCTGGTGTGCAGTGTGGTGCAGCAGGAAGGTGAGTGGGGTCTGGACTGGAGAAGAACAACTAGTAGACAGCACAAATGGTGTGAACATGGGAACACTATGGTAGAAGGTGAGCGACGACCAGAGGGAGAGAGGACTGAGCGACAGAGGTTCAGCAGAGCAATGGGACTGGACAAAGGAGAAACTAGCAGATGTTATACATGGTGAGCAGTGTAGGAACAATATAGCAGCAGCAGATGTCACACGTGATGAGCAGTGTGGGAACAATATAGCAGGAGGTCAGAAGGGATCAGAGAGAGTGGAGGATCAGCAAACCAGAGGATCAGCAGAGCAGGAGGTTAATAATAAGTGGGGGATCAGCATAGCTGGGGGTTACTACTGAGCAGGGGATCAGCAAAGCTTGGGGTACTACAGGTACTACTGAGTGGGGGATCAGCAAAGCTGGGGGTACTATTGAGTAGGGGGTCTGGTGAACAAGGATACAAATAAGCTGGTGATATGCTGAATGGCAGTACTAATGAGCTTGGGGATCTGTTGGATGGGGGTTCTACTGGGCCTCTCTAAAACAAATAGAAATACAACACACAGAGGGCATTTGCCAGGCTTCCTTAACTGCTTCAGCCCCGGAAAGTTTTGCCCCCTTCCTGACCAGAGCACTTTTTGCGAATTGGCACTGCGTCGCTTTAACTGACAATTGTGCGGTCCTGCGACATTGCACCCAAACAAAATTGACGTCCTTTTTTCCCACAAATAGAGCCATTTTTTGGTGGTATTTGATCACCTCTGCGGTTTTTAAAAAAAGACAATTTTGAAAAAAAAACGCAATATTTTTTACTTTTTGCTATAATAAATATCCCCCAAAAATATATAAAAAAACTATTTTTTTCCTCAGTTTAGAACGATATGTATTCTTCTACATATTTTTGGTAAAAAAAATAAAATCGCAATAAGCGTATATTGATTGGTTTGTGCAAATGTTATAGCGTCTACAAAATAGGGGATAGTTTTATGACATTTTTATTATAATTTTTTTTTTTACTAATAATGGCGGCGATCTGCGATTTTTTTCAAGACTACGACATTATAGCGGACATGTCGGACAATTTTGACACATTTATGGGACCATTGGCATTTTGTACAGCGATCAATGCTATAAAAATGCATTTATTACTGTAAAAATGTCACTGGCAGGGAAGGGGTTAACACTAGGGGGCGATCAAGGGGTTAATTGTGTGCCCTAGTGTGTGTTCTAACTGAAGGGGGGAGTGGACTGTGTAGGGGAAGAGATAGATCGCTGTTCATACTCTGTATGAACAGACGATCTGTCACTTCTCACCTCAGAGAACCGGAAACTCTGCGTTTACACACACAGATGCCCGTTCTCCGTGTGCCTGGAGCGATCGCAGGGGCCCGGCAGTGATCGCGACCGCCGGGCACTCGCATCAGCTCTGTGGGCAAGCAGGGGGCGCACTTGCGCCCCTAGTGGCCACATTGCGAAGCGACATTGCATATCGTCGTACAACTGCGGCGGCTGGTCGGCAAGTGGTTAAAGCTTAAAAAAGGCCTTGTGAAAGCATCAAAAACAGCATGTTAACCACTTGCTGACCAGCCATTGTATATATATATATATATATATATATATATATATATATATATATATATATATATATATGGCAGCAGGTCGGTTCAATTGCGCAAACCGCCGTACCCATATGGCGGTCCGTGCATGTGACACTGTGGGTGCGGGACCCGCAATCTCGGTACACAGGGGCAGAATGGAGATCTGCCTAGGTAAATAAGGCAGATCCCTGTTTTGACAGGAGACATCATGGAGATCTGCTGTTCCCAGTGATCGGGAACAGTGATCTCTGTGGTGTTCCAGTGAGCCCAGCCCCCACACAGTTAGAACACACCCAGGGAACACAGTTAACCCCTTGATCGACCCCTAGTGTTAATGCCTTCCCTGACAGTGTTTACCAAAAATATGTAGAATAATACATATTGGCCTAAACTGATGAAGAAATTAATTTTTCTTTTACAATTTTTTGGGGGATATTTATTATAGCAGAAAGTTAAAAAAAAAGGTTTTTTTTCAAAATTGTCAGTCTTTTTTTGTTTATAGCGCAAAAAATAAAAACCTCAGAGGTGATGAAATACCATCAAAAGAAAGCTCTATTTGTGGGAAAAAAATAACATCAATGTTGTTTGGGTACAATGTCGCACGACTGCGCAAATGTCAGTTAAAGCAACAGTGCCGTATCGCAAAAAATGGGGGTAAATCCTTCCGGGGGTTAAGTGGTTAAAGGCTCTTTAATATGAGTTAAAGTCTAAGTAAGTGTAAATGAGCCCTAGGAAACATTTTAACCTCAGCCAACTGTCAAAATCTGTAAATGGTCACTAGACTGGTCCATACACATTGTCAAAAATAACAGTGCATGTCAGGTTTGGCTGGCAATTCCACCTGCCACCATTCCTTATAGAGATGATTGAGGCCACACCACAACCGATGCAACCATGTCCAATGAATGCTGCTGACAACAACACAATCCACCACAAATAGTCAGCAGCTAGGCCCATGTGAAAGATGCCTTAAGCAAGGGGATCACATTAAAAAACATCACCATACACATGTAAACTTACATCAACGAGTTGACGGGGGTCTCTGCCAGTCGAAGCCTCTTGGCATGGTTCTTTCCCTGGTAATGTGCTTGGGCCACCACTGGAGAGCTGAATGAAGCATCACACAGTTTGCAATAATCATTCTCAGTGGCAAGGATCACACGACCCCCACATTTTGGGGCTGTAACCTAAAAACCAAGTTAGCTGTGATTTTTTTTTTTTCTGTATGGATGCCATTTCAGAAAATACATTATCAAAAGACAATCGGTAAGAATATATAAAAACAAAACAGTGTACTCAAAGACTCTCAAATTTTTACAGAAAGGCTCAAAATCTAACCAAAAGCCTGACTTCCTAATTCTTGGTAAAGATTTGCCATTACCATAAAACGTAAAGCGTAACTCCACTTTTGTTGAGAAAAAAACATTCCCCTCTGGGTGATCTATGTACATTGCAAGGATTATAACAACCTTTGTTGCAGATTCCTACCTTTTGTTATTCTAAAGAAATCCTTGTATGTTCCTCTGGGACTCTGTGCTGAGTAGGTCTAATGGGAGGGGTTTTATAGTTATCTATCAGCTGTGCACCTGCACAGCACTAGTGAGGAAATCTGCTGGGCCTGCATCCCTTTAGACGTGTTCCTATTGAAAGTATCTCACCAAAAATGACATCTTTGTTGCAAGGGATGCCTGAAATCTGACTTGTATCTTTAGGCAGACTTCTGGGAAAATTGATGAGCCAAGCACACAAGCAGGAAATTATGTTTCTGGAGTGTGTTCAGTACACACTCTGTGTACAGAACAACTCCAGGTAGCCATATTGCACTGCATAAACAGAAAATGACAGCGCCTGCAAATTGAAAAAGAAAGGTAATTTTTAATAACATTCAATTACAATATGACTTGTGTTGCAATTGTATACGCTATATTATTTTTTCTTTATTTGCTATTTTTTTCCCCCGCAAAAGTAGAGTTAGCCTTTCAAATAAAATTCCAGCTAAAGCATAATTAATCTTAAGAATACTCCCTCCCCCCACCTAACACCTATTCTAATTAAACTGTGTAAAGAAGATGCATATACTTACCTATTTTCAGCCCAATCCAGTCCAGTATAGTTGCATGATCCAGCTCCCCTGTGTCAGCTATCCGCGACTGCAGGGAAGAGGAGGGACCACCAACAATTGAGCATAGGAGCCTATGGGTGATGTCATTGCTCCCAGTTTTCTTAGCTGTTGTCAGGCACTCTCTCCTTTCCACTGCAACCACCGCTGGCGGACATGGGGGATCACATGTCCAGAATGGGCTGAAAATAGGTAAGTATATACATCTTTTTTACAAGGGTTAGTTAGTATAGGTGAAGGAGAGGGGACATTAAGACTACTTAGGCTTTAACTGAAATTCTACTTTAACTGAGGGCCAGTTCACACCACATGCTGTCCAGTGCGTTTCTGTATCAAAAATGCACGAAAAGTAGGTTATATGGTCTCCAATGGCATAGTTCACACCAGTGCTTGCAGTTCCAGTGCGTTCCAGTTCCAGAAAAAAAAGTAAAACATGCTGCATTTTACCTGCACTGGACTGTACTGGAACGCTGTAAAATGCACCAAAACGGACTGTAATGCACCGGAACGCACATGTCTTTACTTAAGATGACCAAAAAAAAAGGGGGAAAAATGCACTGGACTGTACCAAAAACGGACTGGAACCAAATCAGAAACACACATGCAGAAATGCATCTGGAATGCATCCAGACTGTGTTTCTATGGTGTGAACTGGCCCTAAAGGAAACCTGTCTTAATGAATTGTATAAGCTGCCATTGCTGTCCTCTCCTTCTAAAAGAGTGAATTGCCAGGAATTCATGCTTATACAGTGATTTCAATACACTAACCTGAAACAAGCAAAAATGAGTCAGGGACTCATTGGGGGTTATTTACAAAAGGCAAATCCACTTTGCACTACAAGTGCACTTGGAAGTTCAGTCGCTGTAAATCTGAAGGGTAGATCTAAAATGAGGGGAATATCTGCTGATTTTATCATCCAATAATGTGCAAGCTAAAATGCTGTTTTTTATTCTCCTTGTATGTCCCCCTCGGATCTACAGCGACTGCACTTACAAGTGTACTTGTACTGCAAAGTGGACTTGCCTTTCGTAAATAACCCCATTGTATTGAAGCAAGTAGAGTTAAGCAATAGTAGGCTTCAGAATCAATTATTCCAACATAAGCTTATTGGGTTAATTCTGCTTGTGTGTGTGACAGCCTTCTAAACTTGTTTAAAATGTTTGTATTCTTCTATTCTTGTGTGTCTTTCTGTTCACTTACCTGACACCCTGTTCCATGCAAGCTGTTGGGTTGCATCTGCCTCTGTATGGTTACCTCAAGGAATCTTCTTTTATTTAGTGACTGTTTGTTGTATACTGCCACTCTCATGTGTTGGCTTTTCATCTTAATCCTGTCTCTGTTGGTCAGTTTCATATCTGTCTCTGGGGGTTATTTACGAAAATCAAATGCACTTTGCACTGCAAGTGCACTTGGAAGTGCAGTCACTGTAAATCCGAGGGGGACATACAAGGAAAATAAAAAACAGCATTTTATCTTGCACATGATTGGATGATAAAATCAGCAGAGCTTCCCCTCATTTCAGATCTACCCCTCAGATTTACAGCGACTGCACTTCCAAGTGCACTTGTAGTGCAAAGTGCATTTGCCTTTCGTAAATAACCCCCTCTGCGTCATCAGTGGGGGAATCAGTGAGGGACTTTGAGGGTTATTTACGAAAGACAAATCCACTTTGCACTGAAAGTGCACTTGGAAGTGCAGTCGCTCTAAATCTAAGGGGTAGATCTGAAATGAGTGAAAGCTCTGCTGATTTTATCATCCAATCATGTGCAAGCTAAAAATGCTGTTTTTTATTTTCCTTGCATGTCCCCCTCGGATCTACAGCAACTTTATTCCAAATGCACTTGCAGTGCAAAGTGGATTTTCCTTTAGTAAATAACCCCCTTAGTCTCAAAACTCTACCACCAGAAACACAAGTCCAGCACCGAAACGGTGAGCCACTGAGACCCACCCTCTAGTCTTTGTCCCGTTTGTCTGTATTAGATGTCTATATTCATATTTTATTAGTTGCAACATAGCATCAAGAAAGGCGGAATAGTACTTCATAACGTGCATTCTACAAAAAGGATATTGTATAGCGTATAAGACAAGCTCTTACATTTGGTGATGATGATCCCGGTGATACTGTTTCTAAAGTTGGATTCAGTCTTGATGAAGCAGGACAGCTACTTGATGCACAGTAATTGCGTAATTTCTTGCTGTGGTTTTTGCCCTAAGAAAAATATATGAACAAATTTAGGCATCTGTGTATTAGATAAAGCTGTTGTTGTCTTTTGTTTTGACTATATAGATACTCCCTAGGTTTACTATAACAATTAACAATGATTAATAACAATTATTAATATTATGTTTATCATTCCCAGAACATAACCCATTTTGTCATGTTACAACCAAAAATGTAAATGTATTTTATTGGGATTTTATGTGATAGAACAACACAAAGTGGCACGTAATTGTGAAGTGATAAGAAAATGATAAATGGTTTTAACATTTTTTTGCAAATAAATATCTGAAAAGTGTGGCATGCATTCGTTTTCAACCCCCATGAGTCAATACTTTGTAGAACCACCTTTTCCTGCAAGTACAGCTGCAAGACTTTTTAGGGATGTCTCTACTAGCTTTGCACATATAGAGAGAGTGACATTTTTGCCCATTCTCCTTTGCAAAATATCTCAAGATCTGTCAGATTGGATGGAGAGCATCTGTAAAGAGCAGTTTTCAAGTCTTGCCGCAGATTCTCAATTGGATTTAGGTCTGGACTTTGACTGGGCCATTCTAATCTGATCCAAACCATTCCACTGTAGCTCTGGCTGTATGTTTAGGGTCGTTGTCCTGCTGGAAGGTGAACCTCTGCCCTAGTCTCAAGTCTTTTGCAGCCTCTAACAGGTTTTCTTCAAAGATTGCCCTGTATTTGGCTCCATCCATCTTCCCATCAACTCTGACCAGCTTCCCTGTCCCTGCTGAAAAAAAAAGCATCCCCACAAGATGATGCTGCCACCATTATATTTCACGGTGGGGATGGTGTATTCAGGGTGATGTGCAGTGTTTGTTTTCCATCACACATAGAGTTTTGCTTTTAGGCCAAAAAATTCAGTTTTGGTCTCATCTGACCAGAGCACCTTCTTCCACATGTTTGTTGTGTCCCCCACATGGCTTCTCGCAAACTGCAAATGGAACTTCTTATGGCTTTTTTTTAACAATGGCTTTCTTCCTGCCATTCTTCCATAAAGGCCAGATTTATTGAGTGCATGACTAATAGTTGTCCTGTGGACAGATTCTCCCACCTGAGCTGTGGATCTCTGCAGCTCCTCCAGAATTACCACGGGCCTCTTGGCTGTTTCTCTGATTAATGCTCTTCTTGCCCAGCCTGTCAGTTTAGGTGGACGGCCATGTTTTGGTAGGTTTGCAGTTGTGCCATACTTTTTCCATTCCTGATGATGGATTGAACAGTGCTTCGTGAGATGATCAAAGCTTGGGATAGTTTTTATAACCTAACCCTGCTTTAAACTTCCCTACAATTTATCCCTGACCTGTCTGGTGTGTTCCTTGGCTTTCATGATGCTGTTTACTAAGATTCTCTAACAAACCTCTGAGGGCTTCACAGAACAGCTGTATTTATACTGAGATTAAAGGGGTTGTAAACCCTCGCCGTTTTTCACCTTAATGAATTCTATGCATTAAGGTGAAAAACATTTTTTAATGCAGCAGCCCCCCCTGAGCCCCCTTTATACTTACCTGAGCCCCGAAATTTCCAGCTCCGGCCGGTGTCTGGTGTCCTGATTGGATAGATTGATAGCAGCGCAGCCATTGGCTCCCGCTGCTGTCAAATCAAATCCAATGACACAAGCGCCGGGGGGCGGGGCCGAGTCCGGCATTCATGTCTATGGTCGCAAATGCTGGACTTGGGAGCGCGCGCCCGCAAGGTAACTCCCTCGGGAGAGTGCTTCTCCTAGGGGTTATCTGATAATAGGAGGAGCCGCGAGAGCCACTAAGGGACCCCAGAAGTCGGTGTTTTGGGCAACTCTGTGCAAAATGAACTGCACGGTGGAGGTAAGTATGACATGTTTGTTGTTTAAAAAAAAAACGTGAACCTTTACAATCACTTTAAATTACACAGGTGGACTCTATTTACTAATTAGGTGACTTCTGAAGGCAATTGGTTCCACTAGATTTTAGTTAGGGGTATCAGAGTAAAGTGGGCTGAATACAAATGCATGCCACACGTTTCAGATATTTATTTGTAAAACAATTTAAAAACCATTTATAATTTTCTGTCAAATTCACAATTATGTGACACTTTGGGGTTGATTTACCAAAGGCCAATAGACTGTGCACCTTGAAAAGTGCAATTGCACTCTGCAAGTGCAGTTGCTCCAGAGCTTAGTAAATGAGGTAAAGCTTCACTTTGCAAAGAATACCCAATCACATGCAAGGAAAATAAAAAAACAGCATTTTGCTTGCACTTGCACATGATTGGTTGATGAAAGTCAGCAGAGCTTCTGCTCATTTACTAAACTCTGGAGCAACTGCTCTTGCCGTGTGCAACTTTCCAAAGTGCACAGTCTTTTTGCCCTTAGTAAATCAACCCCTTTGTGTTGGTCTATCGCATAAAATCCGAAAAAAATGCATTTACGTTTTTGGTTGTAACATGACAAAATGTGGGAAATTTCAAGGGGTATGAATACTTTTTTCAAGGCACTATATATAAGCAATCAAAAAAAGACAGAGAATACTGTTGTGGCAGCAGATGTGTAGAGGTGTAATAATAGAATTGTATCCAAGTGGGAAAGCAGTTGGACAAACATTTTAACAGATCCTGACTTGTAAGGGATTAAAGAATTCCATAGGAACATCTGTACTTTGCAGCACTGCTGTTTAAATAAAGGGCTATGTTACCCCCTGACTTTGGTGTTGGAGTGTTTCCCAATGAAACCAGGTCTTGTGCTGGAAGTAGGCAGCCAGACTGGAAACGCAGTTATGATTTCAACTTTTAAGTTCCCTATTAAGGCATTTTAAATAAATTACTTACACTCCTCTGAAGACCATCCCAGTTTGATATCCATGTTTTGAATTATGCTCCCCAGGAGGTGTTAGCCTTTTTTGATCTTGGTGTAGCTGCTAACATTTTTGTTAGTACTTTTGTCAGTAGACTTGGAGCCTCATCCCAGCCTCTAACCCAAAGTTGGGGCAAAGTTTGCCAAAGCTGCCAAAGTTGGGTCAAATTCTCCTAGAGCAACCAATACCTGCAGGTAGGACTGATTTACTCTGTAAGTCCCTAGGTCCTTGTAATTTTTGATAATCCATTTTTCGCCTTGTATGATTACATCAGCATAGTACCCAGCGAAGACGGAGCAGTGGGCAAATTAGTAACAAGAGAGAATTCTGCTGCAAAGTTGTTTACCTGCCTGTCTGAGTTTTCTTCAAAAGTGGCTGCAGGACTTTCTTCTAAGTGCATTGATTTTGGTAATGCACTTTACAAGCATGCTGCTGAAACGCGCCTCCACATATACCCTATGACTGCTCCATTGTTTGGTTCCCTAGAGTGTGAATGTATAACTTTTTGGTTCTTGAGACCCACACTCTAAAGAAGGAGTAAATGAGAATTTGACTGAAGGTGCACTTGGAAGTAAAGTCGCTGTAGATCTGAGGGGGATATGCAAGAAAAAAAAAAAAGAGCATTTTAGCTTGCACATGATTGGATGATAAAATCAGCAGAGCTTCCACTCATTTCAGATCTACCCCTTATGCTGCATACACATGAACAGAATGTCCGAAGGAAGCTTTTCATCGTATATTCCGATCGTGTGTATGCCCCATCTGACTTTTTTTTTTAGAAAATTCTTATGGACCTAGAAATAGAACATGTTCTAAATATTTCCGACGGAACCAATTCCTATCGGGAAAACCGCTCGTCTGTATGCTGTTCCGACGGACCAAAAACGACGCATGCTCTGAAGCAAGTACAAGACAGAAGCTATTGGCTACTGGCTATTGAACTTCCTTTTTCTAGTCCTGTCGTACATGCTGTACATCACCGCGTTCTTGACGATCAGACTTTGGTGTGATCATGTGTACACAAGACAGTTTCAGCGGAATTCCGTTGGAAAATCCTTCAGAGTTTATTCCGACGGGAAAACCGGTCGAGTGTATACGGCATTAGATTTAGAGCGACTGCACTTCCAAATGCACTTGCAGATGCAAAGTGGATTTACGTTTCGTAAATAACCCCCTAAACACAGTTTGGCCATGGACCTTGTGAAGATTCAAACCATTAAAAACTGGGCCAGCTCAAGTGAATTAGTGTTTCTGGTAGAAAAAATCATTTTATTCCATGTTACTTTATTTTGAAAAAATCAAGGAAATACAAAAATACGTCACACGTGACGGGACATAGCAACAAATATAATATAACCATGAATAACATAGAAAAGTGAGGAAGCAAAAATAAACAAGGATGTCCTGCTCCCAGGAACGGTATACGCATAGGGGGTTATTTACAAAAGGAAAATCCACTTTGTACTGAAAGTGCACTTGGAAGTGCAGTCGCTCTAAATCTAAGGGGTAGAACTGAAATGAGTGGAAGCTCTGCTGGTTTTATCATCCAATCATGTGCAAGCTAAAATTCTGTTTTTTATTTTCCTTGCATGTCCCCCTCGGATCTACAGAGACTTTACTTCCAAGTGCACTTTCAAGTGCACTTTCAGTGCAAAGTGGATTTTCCTTTAGTAAATAACCCCCATAATGTCTCCACATATCAAGCTGAATGATGTATTGCAATTCAAACCACAAGAAAAGCTCAAGAAAAATGCAATTAAATTGTATGTATGTCTTCACACTGGTCTGTTGTGCTTCCTTTGTGTTGTTAAAAATCATGCTTGCTGCATTTTTTTTTTTTTTGGTCAGTTAAAAAAAAATGCACCAAAAATGCACCTCCCAATTGAAAAGGCAGCAAGAACGAATCAATAACCAGTGAGCAGGTATACACATCCTGGCCACATTAATCATGCGAACCGCTAAGGATTTCTTGTAGCTCAGCAATGTTTGTGTGTTATAGTGTAAAATATTGGGTTGAAACAAAATCCAAAGACTCATCTATCACCTTGTTAACCAGTTCATCAACCCACTGCCAGTAGTCAAGAATATCTGGACAGGACCACCAAATGTGTAAGAAGGATTCCACCTCCATACAACATCGCCAACAATGGTCTGAAGCAGACGGTGTAAGCTTGTAAACGAGAGTTCACCATGTACCATCTCATTCTAATTTTGTAAGCATTTTCCTGGATAGTGACATTGCGACAGGATTTATGTGCCATCAAATTCACTGGCGCTCATGCTTCATCATCCAACTGACAATCAAGTTATGACTCCCATGCTTTTGCATGCTGGTCCTTTGCTAGGATGTGCGTTTATAAGATGGGGTACAGATCAGAGATCAAGTGTCTCAGGGGAATGCCTAGAGCAAATGGCCTCAAACACAAACAAGGGTCTTTCAAATGCCTGTTTCTATGTTGGCATCAGCAAGAAATTGAGCATTTGATAATAGGACCAAAGAGGAACCGGTATCTCCTCAAAAAGGCTCCATTAAGGCAGTTCTGTTCAAGAACTTGCCCCTGTGAAAAAAATGGTGTGCCAGGGGGGAAGTATGTGACCAATTCGATTTCAAAAACACCATACCTAGAACAAAATCTGGGTTTTTCCAAAGTGGAGTGAGGTGACGAATATGCCACAAGCCAAAACACCGAACAAAAACCTTGCAGAGTTGCCCAGAGAAGAGGATGATCCGGAACAATGGACTTCCAATAACTATCTTTTATCCACATTTGCTAAAGGTATATGTACAAAGTCCTGTTCTATCTGGACCCAATCTTTACAAGCAGAGTGGAGTGACCAGTCCACATTCCTTGCCAGCTGGATGGCCCAGGAAAGCCATCCCTCCCTGTGTCTTCGGGAGAGAAAGGTAGGCAAGGCTGTACCTTGGTCACTTATAATACCACAGAAAGGATCAGAACATCTAACTCAAATAAGAAAAAAAAAGGAGATAGAGAGAAGAAGCAGGGCCATTTGCATTACATACAGTAAAGAAGACGAGGCACAGCATTCCTCTTCAGTGCCGCCAACCCTCCAAACCAAAACAGAGGTTTAAGATCCCACGGCAGTAGGTCCTTGTGGCGCTGTTTCACCAATTGGACATAATTACATTCATATTATTCCATAGGGTCAGAGGGGATTACTATTCCCAAACACGTGAAAGTGTCTTGTTTTCATGTAAAAGGAAACTGCAGTTTGAAGGTCAGCACTAAGAGCATAGGACTTTGAGTACTTAATTTAAAAACTGGATAGCAAGAGATATTTGTCCAGAGCATCTAACAGTGTAGGTATCAAGAAATGCGGATCCTGAAGGAAAAGCAATAGATCATCTGCATATGCGGTCAGTTTGTGCTCCCTCCCGGCTATGTGGAATCCTCTAATGTCTAGATCACCCCGTAATCATCTAAAAAATGGTAAGAACGAATATCAGGGATGACAATGTGCACCCCTGTCTTGTCCCATTGTGAATCGTGAAAGCATCCGATAAAGATCCATTCCACCTAACCCTAGCAGAAGGAATCGCACAGAGGGCTAAGATCCTGTTGCGCATTTTAGTGCGGAAGCCCACAGCCCTTAACACAACAGCCATATAGTCCCAGGCCACTCAATCAAAGGCCTTCTCGAACCGTCCCAATTTTCTGCTAGCCAGGAGACACACCAGCATTTTCACTCTGACAGCCTATTGCCCTGCTTTTCTTTATCAGCTATATGGTCTATCTGATTGTGTCTCCCTACCATGTTGCCTTCTACCTTGTTACCTTGCACTTTGTGTCTTTGTCTTGTATCCTGTGCTACACTGCCTCACACCTTTACTTTACTGAAGCCTTTGTCTTTATTGTGCATTTGCTATAATCTTGTGTCTGATTGCTTTGCTACTCTCTCTTGCTTTGCTACTCCGTGCATTCTTATGCCTTTGGCTCATCAAGTGAAGATCAGGCAATTCCAGGTACTACCCTTCTTGGTTTGCCCTTTACCCCTTGATGGCAACACCATTTGCTACATTTATCTGCCCTTTAGCTTAGCCTTTGTTGTTGCCCAGAATTGCTAACAATATTTTTGCCTACAGTTTCCCTGGCCCTGTCCTAACCATGACACACACCGCTGTGTAAACTAATTAGTGTATTTAAAACAGAACTTCTACATCCCTGTCCTCAGAGTATATCTGAAGCCAGAACTTTTTTTTAGATTTGGGTAGAGTAGGTAATGGGTACAAACCCTGTAATTTTTGCTGTGTCCCCCCATTTAGAAGATTTTCCTTACCTTCATGTCTTGTAGATATCACAGGATATGAAAAGAAATTTCCATGAAGTAAAAAAACAGAAAAAAAAAAAACCTCTTAGCAGTCACTTGAACAAGTGCCCTATTCGAAAGATTTCCCTTCTTCCTGTACCTGATGAGAACTCAAAATGTGGATTTTTCATCTTTCAGTCCAGGTGAAAACGGTCACTAAGACAGAGGCTGGAAATCTCCCTAGTGGGGACACAGATATGAATAAACATCTGACAGAGGTTCTAATATTTTAATACTCTATCCAAAACTTAAAAAAGGTTTGACTTTAGAACCACTTGAAGAAAAAATTTGTATGTTCCAGTATTCTTGAACCTAGGTAGGTACACAAACATTTCTGGCAGAACCGATTCAGTCCTGTTAGATATTTTCATTTTCAGTACATTCTGGGATGCATCAGATTTTGTATTCTATATGATTCCAAAAATACCAGAACAAAATTGCAGATGAATCAACATAATGAGGTCATCTGTTACTCTATACCATTTGTATAATACACAGTTAAAGTCAAGTCTATTTCTTATCAATGAGGTCAGTCAACAGCTACGATACATGTTTTACATGGTTCTGTGTCTGATAGGAATAACACCCAAATGAAGCAAGAACTTGTATCGGTGGTCCTTACCTGATAATGTGCTTGAGCTTGCTGTGCTGAATTCAGGGTGACATTACACAGCTTACAAGAGAGAGGTTTACACAGTTCTTCCAAAGATGGATCTTGCTCCACGGTGTCATCCTCAAGGCCTTCCAAGGAAGGTGGCTGAGCTGCAGGGGCTACTCGTATTGGTGAATGAGGCTGTGTAGGTAGGACTACTGGCCTTTTGCCCATTGCAATGGCAGAAGGAAAAGCAGGTTGCTCAGGGTGAGGAGGCCTGGCATGTTGCAGCACAATCATCTGCCCAGTTCTGTGCGATGGCAAAAGTGAAAAAAGTTTTGCTCAGGCAGTCTGGATGGCTCTGATGTTCTGAAGAGTGCTATAAAAAAAAAAGAAAAAAGAAAGAAACATGGTCATTTCATGGCAAATAAGCCACACATAGCCAAACATAGCCAATGCAGTATTTTACTAAAGACTCTAACGCCGCGTACACATGGGCGGACTTTTCGACAGCACTGTCAGACGGACTTTCCGATGGACTTTTGACGGACTTCCGACGGACTTTTGAATGAATGGACTTGCCTACGCACGATCACACCAAAGTCCGACGGATTTGTACGTGATGACGTAAGACCAAACTAAAATAAGGAAGTTGATAGCCAGTAGCCAATAGCTGCCCTAGCGTGGGTTTTCGTCTGTCGGACTAGCATACAGATGAGTGGATTTTTTGACCAGACTCGAGTCCGTCGGACAAATTTGAAACATGTTCCAAATCTAAAGTCTGTCAGATTTTTGACCAAAAAAGTCCGCTGCAGGTCCGATGGAGCTCACACATGGTCGGATTGTCCGCTGGATTCGGTCCGTCGGACCAGTCCGGTCGATAAGTCCGCCCGTGTGTACACGGCATAAGGCACATTACAGCATGAGATGGTGATCAGGATATCAAACAACCAACAGGTACATCTTATGAAAGATATTTACATTAACATGCATGACTGGTTCAGCTGAAAATGCATGCTAATGCACTGAATAAACAGTCTTTATCTGGGGAAAAACAGCGATTTCCTGGTAAAATATTGATCAGATCATTCATTACATGGAGATCCTTTAACTAGGCAATTCTACAAAAATGTTCCTTTACCTCCTTTCCTACCCTTCTAAACTGCATGTTCTTTAGAGCCCTCTCTGCTATTGTTTCTTCTTACTGTTAGGATTTGCTACACTGTAGTACTTAACACATACTTGTTACCTTGTTACTTGTTATCTTGTATTTTTAACATTTCGTGTATTGTATCACCTGTGCTACTGACCCTTGTTATACATAATAATTTGTACAGTACCATAGAAGATGATGACTATATAAATAAATTAAATAATAATGATGATGCATATCTTTTAGATTTTAGATCTTCCAAATGTCATGACATGTCTATAGCTAGCATTAGAAAAAAAAATGTCAATAAATACAGTCATTTAAAACAATACACTTATCAAATCTAGAAAACAAATTGTCCACTTCAAATACCCAAGCAAGTGATAAAAGCAAATATTTCCCATATGCCTGACAGAAGACAACACAGGCTCTGTGGGCCAATGAATCATCAACAAATCCAGTTTAGCTATAATCATATAAGCAGTTGATTTACTAAAGGCAAATAGGCCACTTTACAGGGGTAATTTTTACTTTGTAAGGGGATTTTGCACACCAGCTTGGTGAATGAGGTGAAGCTCTGCTGACTCTCCATCATCCAATTAAAAATACAGTTTATTTCCATTTCCTTGCCAATGATTGGATATTTCCTTGCAAAGTGAATAGCCTTTTTGCCTTTAGTAAGTCAAACTCTTTTTTCACTTTCCTGAAAGATTGCCCAGAAACAATACAACATAATGCAAACATGGGCTAATTTTGGAAAGCAAAATAAAGAAAGTGTAAGTGCCGGTTCACATAGGGGCGGCCTCAAAGTCGTCCGCCTCTGAGGCCGCCCCGCACAGCGCGACCTCAGCGCGACTTGAAAACTACTTAGTTAACAGAAGTCAATGCAAGCCGCTCCGAAGTCGCCCCAAAATGGTACAGTAGTACGGAGTCGCTCCTATTAAAATGGTTCCATTGTACTTAATGAAGCGCGAGTTGTCAGGCTGACAAGTCCCCTGACAGGTCACCCCTGTGTGAACCGGCACTAAGGGTTGCCTATAAGATCAGCTGAAATTTGTTGCTATGCACTATACATTTTATTTTGGTAGATAAACAGCAGTCACTCTGTACATGTCTATGAATACTGTATTAGGGTACTTCTAAGTATGTTGCACTTCTAAGAATCTAAATCAGTATGTCTAAAATTGTGGGTTTGCAAACACCACACAGGCAGCCTTAGCTAAGTCATCTGTAGTTAACTTATTACGTGCTGCTGAAGGATGTGCTGTCATTGTAGGAATGGGTGGCATCTGGTGCTAGGCTCCCCACCCTAGGGGAAAAGAATTCCTTGATTGTTAGTATTCAGGGCATTAACATAAAGCAAAGCTTGTATTTTTGCAAAAATTTCATATTAACATTATTTCTCAAACACAACATAAGCTGGGTATTATCCACTTTAAGGCCAAGCCTTCTTCTAACAATTTTTGTTTACAAGTAAAAATCTGTATTTTTGCTAGAAAATTACATAGAACCTCCAAACAGTATGTATTTTGTAGCTGAGTCCCTAGAGAATAAAATTGGTGGGTTTTGCAAATTTTTGTGTCACATGGTATTTATGCAGCAGTTTTTTTAACGCAATTTTACACACAAACACATAAATACATTTGAACAAATTTCAATGCACACAAAGACAATATAACACCCACATTTTTGGTAAAATATAAAATATGGTGTTGTGCCAGGTAAATAGATACCAAACATGTCATGCTTTAAAATTCTGCACGCTTATGAAATGGCGCCAAACATGGGTATTTAACAATCTCCATAGGCAACACTTTATGAGCTTTTATTGGTTACCAGTTTAGAGTTACACAGGGGGTTTGGTGCTAGAATTATTGCTCCCGCTCTGATGTTCGCAGAGACATCTCACATGTGTGGTGGGATCACTGTAGGTTGACGTATGCGTACGGGACCAACGTGTGCGTTCACCTTTGCATTTGTGCACGCTTTAAATGTTTTATTTATTTATTGGTGGGACACTGACAGATGTTTTTGTGCACTTGTACACTATTACAGATGTTGATCGTCCACCGGCAGACACTGACAGATGTTCATGTTGCAATGGAACGGTATCGCTGATTTTTTTTTTTGTGCACTGGTACAGATGTTCATGGGACACTGTTACACTGCAGGATGGATATAAATCAATGATTTAAAAAAAAATAAAATAAATAATAATAAAAAAAAAAAATCAGATTTTTTTTTTTTTTTTTAATTTAAATCGATTTTTTTGATTTTTATTAAATTTATTTTAATAAAATGCTTTTGGGGTAAAGATCGATCTAAAGATAGTTCTCTATTTAAGATACATTAATAATTTAGTTTATTCAGTATGAAATGGAGCTTATGTATCATGAGGCTGTATATTCTGCAATATTTACATTTTTTGTAAACTCATTCAATGAATCGAAGCTCTGCAAGCTGAGATAACATGCACTGCATTGATGCATTCACACAATGTCACAGTAACCATGAGATAAAGCAAAGTTCTGTAATATTCCTTTATCCCATTGTACACTACAAACTGTATGATTGAATTGGTTCTGATATCGCTGTTTTACTAACCTGACAGATTATTATTCTAAATAGGAAACCTTCATATTGTTTTCAAATATTAACGATTCTAACTACCAGCCCTTACACGGGTCCTTACATTTAAAGAGCACCTGTCATTTTAAATCCATCGTGACAGTGCCTGTTAGCGGGCATCTATTCACCTGCTGCTGCCACATCCCTCGCCTTGTTGTGTCACTGCCGAATCACCAGCCATCCCATTAAAGTGAATGGGACTGTCAGTGAGTCATCAGAGGGTCAGAGGAGGAGCCACTGCGGGACAGAGATGACAGTTGCTCTTTAAAAAATATGATTAAAATCAAGTTGATTTAAATCAAGTCTTTTTACTAGTGATTTAAATCGTGATTTAAATTGACTTGATTTATATCAAATCCACCCAGGTACACTGTGACAGATGTTTTGTGCACTAGTGGATGATCATGGGACACTGGTTCAGATGTTCATTGGCCACTTGATGTTCCTGGGACAGGGACAGTGGTGCTTGGTGTACTGTGTGGGAATGGCTGCAGTCTGTGTGATCTGTGACAGCCCTCTGTGTAAAATCATCAGTTACACAGAGAGCTGTCACAGAAGCTGCAACATCACAGCCATCACAGGATCACACGGGCACCCATTCTGGGCGAAATACAGGTTAAAGAATATGTAAACCCCACATTTCATACTTCTGATTTGTGGCTGCTGTACCATGTACTGTACTTGTGTGAAAATGTATCCTCTTCTCTTTGTATCGCTTCCTTTTGTGTCCTTCCAGTCACTCTGTGATGTAATCACTTATAAAAAAGGGGGAAAAGGTATTGATAATGTTTTTTATGTATACACAAATGTTTTACCATTCGTTTCTATTGTAAACGGAATGGGTTATTTTACAAAGTGAGGGTTCACATATACTTTAAATGAGGCCCCATATAGAGCAATTAGCTCCTTGCAGGTCCATCTTTTACCAGTATGGGGATGCACAGGTGCTGCATGCATCCCATTTTAGTCTATTGGGACACACGGCTGCACAGACACAGCTGCTCTGTCCCTATATGACAAGCAGGTGCATGTAAGTGAGGGTCCATGAACTCACCCTGTGTGCTTTTAGGGACCCGCACCCACGTCATATAGGCGCACAGCAGCTGTGTCCGTGCAGCCGTGTGTCCCAGCAGATTTAGGCTAGGTTCACATGTGTTTCTAGTGCATTTGCAGATCCAGAGAGATGCACTACAGTGTTTGTTGAGGGGGCGCACTGGACACCTTCGCTGCCATTGTGCTATTTACTGGGTGTTCAGTGCACCCCTGTGCCTTTAAGGAGAAGTGGGCTCCCTCCAGGCATACCTGTCCTCAATCTATCCATTATATTATATGTGCTCTTACTATAGAGGCTCTCAAAATGTATAGAGTTAGGACTGTTGTGGCCTCTGCACATATATTTGTAAATGTGTGCAAACTAGACACCTGTTTTTAACATTAACTGTTAGACAGGACAATTCCGTTTGTTGCAGGCTGGCTGGTAAGTTGAGAAAGTTGGAGTTGGTAAGTTGGCTGGTAAGTTGGAAATATTTATTTGTTCTTGTTTGAGAAGCACTACAATCTATTTACAGTGGTGGTCAAAAGTATGCATCCCCTTGGAGAATTAGTAATATACAGAATGTACCATTTTTAACCACTTCAGCCCCGAAATAATTTACCCCCTTCCTGACCAGAGCACTTTTTGCGATTCGGCACTGCGCCGCTTTAACTGACAATTGCGCGGACGTGCAACGTGGCTCCCAAACAAAATTGACGTCCTTTTTTTTCCCACAAATACAGCTTTCTTTTGGTGGTATTTGATCGCCTCTGCGGTTTTTATTTTTTGCGCTATAAACAAAAAAATAGCGACAATTTTGAAAAAAAGCATTATTTTTTACTTTTTGTTATAATAAATATCCCCAAAAAATATTTTTAAAAAACATTTTTTTTCCTCAGTTTAGGCCGATACGTATTCTTCTACATATTTTTGATTTAAAAAAATTGCAATAAGCGTTTATTGATTGGTTTGCGCAAAAGTTATAGCGTTTACAAAATAGGGGATAGTTTTATGGCATTTTTATTATTAATTTTTTTACTAGTAGTGGCGACGATCAGCGATTTTTATCGTGACTGCGACATTATGGCGGACACATCGGACATTTTTGACACATTATTGGGACCATTGTCATTTATACAGCAATCAGTGCTATACAAATGCACTGATTCCTGTGTAAATGACACTGGCAGTGAAGGGGTTATTCACTAGGGGGCAGTGTAAGGGTTAAGTATGTCCTAGGGAGTGTTTCTAACTGTGGGGGGGCGTGGCTACAAGTGACACGTCACTGATCTCTGCTCCTGATCACAGGCAGAACGCCGAGATGCTTGTTTACATTAGCATCTCCCCGTTCTTCCTCTCCGTGAGGCGATCGCGGGTATCCCTGCGGCGATCGAGTCCGCGGGACCCGCGACCCGACTCATGGAGCTCCCAGCCGGCGGCGTGAATTCAATGGCAAATTTAAAGGGACATACGGGTACGCCCATTTGCCCAGCCGTGCCATTCTGCCGACGTACATCGGCGTGCGCCGGTCGGGAACCGGTTAAAGGCAAAACATTTCTTTTATTTCTTATGGGGTTCATATGCAACTGTAGGTCATAACAGAATGGCACAATCATAAAACAAAACATGGCAACAAGTAAACAAGTGAAATGGCCCCTGTTTAAATGTCTGCATCCCCTAAGTTCTTAATACTGTGTATTGCCCCCTTTAGCATCAAGGACAGCATGCAGTCTTTAGGCCCCAAATTCTTGCAGATGGTATCGCTTTCCAATCGTCTTGGCAAAATGCCTCCAGGTCATGAAAAGTCTTTGGTCGTTTTGCATGAACCGCATGTTTGAGATCTCCCTAGAGTGGTTTGATGATATTAAGGTCAGGAGACAGTGATGCCCACTACAGTACCTTCACCTTTTTCTGCTGTAACCACTGGAGGGTCAGCTTGGCCTTGAGCTTAGTCATGCTGGTAACTCAAATAGCGTCCCATGCGCAGCTTTCAAGCAGAAGAATGCAAACTGCCTACTGGTATTTTCTGATAATATGCTGCATTAATGTCGATATCAGTTTTCACAAGATACCTTTAGGCCTCATGTACACTGCTGCTGGTAAATGGACGTTTGGGACCAGTTGGGCGTTTTTTTCAGCTGCCCCTGAAGTCTCCTCTATGTTATCTTATCAGTACATGTACACAGGGTTGTTTTTAGAGTAATTTCTAGGTAGTTGAGTTTAGAAGCATTTTTTGGAAAGCAAAAAAATGCGTTCAGGACGGATGTTCAGAGGCATTTGAAACGCCAAACACCTGTAACAGCTTGTAAACGCGGTAACTTGCATTTAGCCATGTTTCATTTACAGGCATTTTTAATTTTTGACTATTTCGAAAAAAAAATGCTTCTAAAAGCAAACGCAGCTAAATGTGGCATGAAAACACGGCAAGACGGACGTTTTTAAACGTGGGTTACTATCTGTCAAGTTAAATAGTTCAGGAGAGGTTATAAAACGTCCAGTGTACATTAAGCCTTAGAGCTCACACATCCTCAAAACATCAGTAAGCCACTGCCATGCTTCACAGTGGGGATTGTATTCTTGTTGCTCTAGGCCTCATTGATCCCTCTCCAAACGTAGTGCATTTTTGGCTCTATCGACTTCAATGGAACTGCATGAAAAACACATGAACACATGAGCCCCCGGTAACGGCACACAGTTTGCCCCAGTGTGAATGTGCCAATGTCATCGGTCATCAGCAGTTGCTTCAGAGCTTAGTAAATGAGCAGAAGCTCTGCTGATTTCCATCATCCAATCACGTGCAAGCAAACATGCTGTTTTTTTATTTTCCTTTGCATGTGATTGGGTGTTCTTTTTAAAGTGAAGCTTTACCTCATTTACGAAGCTCTGGAGCAATTGCACCTGCAGAGTGCAACTGCACTTTGCAAAGTGCACAGTCTAGTTGCCTTTAGTAAATCAACCCCAAAGTGAAGGCTCCATTTTCTTAAACAACTCCCCTTTGGGCCCTTTCACACTGGGGCGGTGGCTATTGTAAGCGGCGCTTTACCGTTGGTATGTGCGGTTTTACCCCCCGCTAGCGGCCGAGGAAGGGTTAAATACCACTGCAAAGCGCCTCTGCAGAGGCGCTTTGCCGGCGGTATAGCTGCGCTGTCCCATTGATTTCAATGGGCAGGAGCGTGGAGGGAGCGGTATACACTCCGCTCCTTCACCGCTCCGAAGACGCTACTAGCAGGACTTTTTTTCCGTCCTGCTAGCGCACCGCTCCAGTGTGAAAGCCCCGCGGGCTTTCACACTGGAGAGACAGCAGCGGCACTTTCGGGTCGGTTTGCAGGTGTTATTATTAGCGCAATAGCGCCTGCAAACCGCTCCAGTGTGAAAGGTCCCTTTCTGTTACTTCATGTGCATATTCAACACATCCCAACTTACATATATTTTTATACATGGTGTATAAATAAGAAAATACACTTTCAAAATGTCACAATTTCTCTATATATACATTTGAAAGATTAGTGAGATTCTCTGTTAATATGGAAAAGGCCTTCTTTCAATTCCCAAACCTGGATCTCTTTAACAAGCTAAACAGTTGCCTTGGTTACATGAAGAGTGTCCATAGATCAGCAGGGACCTCCTTTTTTGCACAGTCTGTTCTTGAGGTCAGCCTAATTTTAGCAAAAGATACATGAACGTGCCCTGTGCAATCAGACTTATCTTTTAATATCATATGAAATTAAATGGACTTGTACAGTCAAAGTATACCTTCCGGCACTTCAAAACAGCCCACCCCTAATAAACTAGGAAAATGTAGAAGGAAAACTATTATACACTAGCAAATAGAGATTGTGAGCTTTAACTGTTTTGTACAACAGCTGTCCCCAACCTTTTGGCACCAGGGACCGGTTTGTGGAAGACAAGTTTTTTCATGGCCTGGGTTTAGGGGTGTGGCATCAGGATGAGTCAAGCGAATTACATTTATTGTGCACTTTATTTCTATTATTATTACATTGTAAAAAAGAAAAAAATATTTATACTACTCACCATATTGCAGAATCAGTGGTAGCCGTGAACTTGTTTTTCTGCAACTAGACGGTCCCATCTGGGTTGATGGGAGACAGTAACCCCTGAAGTGTGTTTCTGTAATCTCATTTTGGTTGCCATCACTGCAGAAAACTCTGCTTCACAGAGATTCAAAATTAGAGCCGCACGATTAATCTTTAAAAGATCATGATCTCGATTCGACCTCCCACACGATCTTAAAGCGGGGGTTCACCCACACCGCCAAAAAAAAAAAAAATATTAAAAGCCAGCAGCTACAAATACTGCAGCTGCTGACTTTTAATACATGGCCACTTACCTGTCCCGGGGTACAGCGATGTCGGCAGAACCGAGCGGGTTCTCGGCAGCTGCCGCCGCCATCCTAGGTGAGGGAATCAGGAAGTGAAGCGTTGCGGCTTCACTTCCCGGTTCCCTACTGCGCATGCGCGAGTCGCGCTGCGCGTCCCTAGTGGTCCCCGCTCTCTGCTGGGAGCTGTGTGTTCCCAGCAGACAGCGCGGTCGGGACGGGAAGAGGCATAGACTCCCATGGGAGTCTATGCCGGAAGTGGGTGCAAATACCTGTCTTAGACAGGTATCTGCACCCCCCTCCCCCCTGAAAGGTGCCAAATGTGACACCGGAGGGGGGCAGGGTTCCGAAAAGCGGAAGTTCCATTTTTGTGTGGAACTCCGCTTTAAGTCAGCATCTCCAAGATTCATGTAGAAAGTGCAGAGCAGTTCCCCCGCTCACAGCCATCAAAAAAAAAAAAAAAGCAGCAGACCATTTTTATCAACAACATTGCTCAGCACAGGTAAAAAGAAACTTGTATCTTCTTATCTGTCCTTCTGTTTATTTATTTACAGATCAAAGGCATGAACTTCGGTCTGCAAATTAACACAGTTTAACCGCTTGCTGACCGCCGCATGTACAAATACATCGGCAGAATGGCACTGCTGTGCAAATGGGCGTAAGCTCCGTAAGTGTGATCGCGGGTGATCGCGAATGTCCGCGCGGATACCAGCGATCGTCTCACGGAGCTGAAGAATGGGGAAATGCTAATGTAAACAAGCATTTCCCCGTTCTGCCTAGAGACACTGTCACTCATCACAGCTCCCTGTAATCGGGAGCAGTGATCATTGATGTGTCACACGTAGCCCATCCCCCCACAGTTAGAACACATCCCTAGGACACACTTAACCCCTGCAGCGCCCCCTCCTGGTTAACCCCTTCACTGCCAGTCACATTTACACAGTAATCAATGCATTTTTAATCGCACTGATCGCTGTATGAATGTGAATGGTCCCAAAATAGCGCCAAAAGTGTCTAATCTGTCCGCCATAATGTTGCAGTCACGATAAAAATCGCTGATCGCCGCCATTACTAGTAAAAAAAAATTAACAATAAAAATGCCATAAAACTATCCGCTATTTTGTAGATGCTATTACTTTTGCGCAAACCAATCTATAAACGCTTATTGATTTTTTTACTAAAAATATGTAGAAGAATACGTATCGGCCTAAACTGAGAAAAAAAAAATGTTTTTATTTATTTTTTGGGGATATTTATTATAACAAAAAGTAAAAAATATTGCCTTTTTTTCAAAATTGTCGCTCTTTTTTTGTTTATAGCGCAAAAAATAAAAACCGCAGAGGTGATAGAATACCACCAAAAGAAAGCTCTATTTGTGGGGAAAAAGCGACGTCAGTTTTGCTTGGGAGCCACGTCGCACGACCGCGCAATTGTCAGTTAAAGCGACACAGTGCCGAATCGCAAAAAGTGCTCTGGGCTTTGGCCAGCCAAATGGTCCAGGGCTTAAGTGGTTAAAGCAACCTTGTCAAGTAAAAAAAATATATATATATAACTCCTTATTAACCCATAATTTACTTTAATGGGCCTTAATAACTCCTTATTCTCCTTCTCCGTTTTAATTATTATTTTCCTGCTGATTTTTTTTTTGTTTTATTTACTTCTATTTTATAAACTTTTAATAATTAAAACCTTTTTTTTGTTTGCTTTACACCTTTAACATATATTTACACGTTTCACATTGAAAAAAGCGCAGAATTAAAAAAATAAATTTTTTCATTTGTAAAATAATTTTTCAATGCTTTGTACCATTGCTGACAGCTGAAGTGTAAGCAAAAAAGTTGAGGTGGGTATCTGTAATTGGTATCGACGAGTACTTCATCCTCCGGTTCTTCTCCCTCTGCTGATGACATCTTCCCCTAGTTCTTTTCCCTCCGCTGGTGTCTTCTTATACTGCTGGTTCTCTTCTCTCCGCTGTCTTCTCCTTCTGCTGGTTGTCCTCTCTGCTGTCTTCGCCCTCTGTTCTTCCTCTGATCTTCTCCCGATGTTCGCTCCCGCTGTAATGCTAGGTCCTCCGTGTGCCATCACTTATATAGCTATGGGGCGTTGCCACCTGGTGATGTCATCCGGAGGCCCTACCCCCTTGTGACATCACCATCCCGTCATGCCACGGGTGGTGACGTCACAAGTGGTGGGACCTCCGGATGACATCACCGGGTGGCCACGCCCCATGGCTATATAATAATGGCACACAGCGGACCTTGCATTACAGCGGGAGCGAGCTTTGGGAGAAGATCAGAGGAAGAACAGAGGGAGAAGACAGTGAGAGAGGAGAACCGGCAGAGGGAGAAGACAGCGGAGAGAAGAGAAGAGAACCAGCAGCATAAGAAAACATCAGCGGAAGGAGAAGAACCAGAGAAAGATGTCATTAGTGGTAGGAGAAGAAATCGGAAGGAGAAGAGACGCCAGAGCTGCTTTAATAAATTACTTTGTCAAAAACCTGTGTACTGTTTTTATTTTTGATGCTTTTTTTTTTTTTTTTATGCTTTTTTTTTAGGTGAATGGGTAGGGGTAAAATGTACCCCATACTCATTCACATAAAGGGGGCTTCCAGACTTTGATAAGCCCCCCACCCGCAGACCCTGACAATCACCGGCAGGGGAACAGGCCCTTGTCCCTGTCAACACGGGGACAAGGTGCTTTGAGGTGGGGGGCCGGACCCCCCCCTGCCCCAAAGCACCCACCCCCCTATGTTGAGGGCATGCACGGTTCAGGAGGGGGCGCTCGCTCGTCCCCACCCCCTTTCCTGACCTGCCAGGCTGCGTGCTTGAATAAGGGTCTGGTATGGATTTTGGGGGGGACCCCATGCCGTTTTTTTTTGCGTGGGGTTTCCCCTTAAAATCCATACCAAACTGAAGGGTCTGGTATAGTCTTGGAGGGGGAACCCTGTGCTGTTCTTTTTTTTTTTTTAATTGGCGTAGAGTACCACTTCAAGATCCTCAGAGCACAAGTCGCATGCCAAAGTCGGATCAGTTAAGACGATGATCCAACTTCAATGATATTCAATGGGCTGAAGTAGGATCAAAGTCGGACCAAAGTGGTGCAGGAACCTTTTTCAAAGTCCAACCGACTTGTGTCGGACCAGTTAAGATGGCTCTCATAGGGAACCATTGATTTATACACGTCATGCGACATGTGGTCCCAATGTCGGAGCATTTGTTGTACCAGTATGAACCGAGCCTCTGTTCTGAGTGGGCCTCATGGGAGTGGTTTCATAATTATCAGTCAGCTGTGCAGCTGCAGAGCACTAATGAGGAAATCTGCTGGGCCTGCATCCCTTTAGACGTGTTCCTATTGGGAGTATCTCACCAAAAAATTACATTTTTGTTGCAGGGGTTGCTTGAAATCTGACTTGTATCTTAGGCAGACTTCTGTGAAAATTGGTGAGCCAATCACACAAGCAGGAAATTATGTTTCTGGGAGGTGGTCAGTACACATTCTGTGTACAGAACAACTTCCGATAGCCATATTGCATTGCATTTTCAGAAAATTACAGCGGCTGCAGATTGAAAAGGAAAGGTAATTTTTAATAACATTCAATTACAATATGACTTGTGTCACAATTGTATACACCATATTGTCTTTTCTTTATTTGCTATTTTTTTCCCCACGAAAGTGGAGTTACCCTTTAACCGCTTGCTGAACCAGCAGCCGCAGTTATACAGTGGCAGGTTGGCTCAGCTGCACGAATCGGGGTAGTTGTACATCGGGCTTGTAAATGGCATGCTATTGGCACGTGCACGCCAATTGGCCAGTGGGAGGGCCAATCAGCGGGTCCGGCAGACTCTGCCCGCGATCGTCCCCCGCAGTGACAGAATGGGGATCTGCCTTTGTAAACAAGGCAGATCTCCGTTCTGACCGGGGGGGGTCACACAGAGATCCTGTCTTTCTGCTATGCAGGAGGACGGATCCTTGTGTTCTCAAGCAGCCCATCCCCCATACAGTTAGTAAACACACTGAGGGAACACAGTTAACCCTTTGATTGCCCCTGATGTTAACCCTTTCCCTGCCAGTGTCATTAGTACAATGTCAGTGCATATTTTTAGCACTGATTACTGTAATAATGGTTCGCTGGTTCCCAAAAAGTGTCAAAAATGTCAGTTAGGTGTCCGATCTGTCCGCCGCAATGTTGCTGTCCCACTAAAAATCGCTGATCACCGCCATTACCAGTAAATATACATATTGGCCTAAATTGATTAAGAAATTTTTTTTTTTTTTTTTTTTTATTGGGTATGTTTTATAGCAGAAAGTAAAAAATATTGTTTATTTTTCAAATTTTTTTTTTTTTTTTTTTTATAGTGAAAAAAATAAAAACCATAGAGGTGATCAAATACCACCAAAAGAAAGCTCTATTTGTGGGAAAAAAGGACATACATTTTATTTGGGTACAGCGGCGCATGCAATTGTCAGTTAAAGTAACGCAGTGCCGCACCGCAAAAAATGGCCTGGTCAGGAAGAGGGTAAATCCTTCCGGGGCTGAAGTGGTTAATAGCAATTGTTTTAGTTCTTTACACATTACATTATTTTTCATTACATTACTGACACGACTTTGGGGCCCCGTATCTCAGGGCCATTTGGTGCTAGGAACCCCAAATTTGGATATGTTGTAGTGCTAGGTCCACTGTGTTTGCACATCAATTTTGAGGTTCCGAGATATGGGGCCCCAAAGTCAGGTTGTAAAATGTTCCTTTAAAAACACTTATAAACGCAAACGCGGCTAAATGCGATACCGGCGTTTAGCCGCGTTTGGCGTCTGAAACGTGGAAAACGTTTGCATCTGAACCCATTTTTTTGCTTCTGGAAAAACAAGGTTAAATGCAACTGCCTAAAAACGCCAAAAAACGAGACTGTGTACATGGACACATAGGATAACATTGAATGGGTTCAGGGGCAGTTGAAAAAAGTGTCCAACTGCCTCTGAACATGAGTTTAACAGCATCTCTTGTGCATGAGGCCTTATGGCCAACGTCACTTGTGATCTCAAGCAGTTGATCCTCTTCTAGTACGGACAAAGTCGATTCTCCTAACTTATTCACAAATGATAATCTGTATTTTTCAGCTGCTCCCCAGCACTACCATCACCACCTTAGCGCCACCGCAGATCATCAGGCATTGGATTCCCATAAGGAGCGTGCAAACTAGATCTGCAAAAAATCTCATGCACTATTTACAGTAGGGTTGGTGCTCCTATGAGAGTCTAATGCCGCCGCTGACCTGACAGGAGGCGGAGCTCAGGTGGTAATGCAAGCAATGGGAAGCAGCTGTAAATACAGATGAAGCTTTGCATGCTTGCCATCTGCTCAGCTCCTGCTGTGTGGCCCAGTTCCTAACAGGCCATGGACCAATACCGGTCTGGGTCCGGAGGTTGGGGACCCCTGTTATACACCGTATAATAATTATGAAGAAATGTAATCATCTATCTACAGGGTTCTTTTTTCAAAATGTATATGTACATAGGAATATAAATAAAACTTAATTGCGCTAGCAGTGATAATATAATTAGAAAGTGTTTAGGAGACACAATAAGTGTGTAAATCCCAACCAAAATAACAATAAGTGCATAGAATCTTTATCCAAAAATACAACAGAAAATAATGTATGCTAAAAATCGATAATCATGCACCAAAACCACTTATAATCAGTCCATAATTAAATAATTTGGATAAGAAGGAAAAGTCCGCTTAGTTTGTCTCATCACCAAGCCATGAGGACTGATGGGCCGAAGTAATTCTTATCAGATGTACATTGATTGCAGAAAAGAGAGTGATAGGTGTGCGCTTACCCCTATTGTTGGACCTCCTCTATGGCAAGGTCTTATGGACTTGCAGATTTCACCCTCTGCGGGGACAAAGTGTTGGTATCCGAGTCTTGACAGCATGCACCGCCGACTTCCGTATGGTCTGGATAGCCCAACTGCTCCAGCATCAGAGGGGGGACTCAAGAATGGAAGAACCCGTAATCAGGAAAAAACATAAGGAGAAGAAACTCCAATAGTGTAATAACGTTTGGGGTTTTATTGGTTAAAATAAACCACAGGTAAACATTTAAAAAGTTCTAATAAAAAAAAAAAAATTATTATCATAAAAAGCCGGCATAAACAAAGGCAGAACGCCCGTGCAAAATGAAACCTTCGGAACACGTGATGGCAAGCACTGCGAGGCCACGCCCTACATGTTTCGTCATACGTGGCCTCGCAGTGCTTGCCATCACGTGTTCCGAAGGTTTCATTTTGCACGGGCGTTCTGCCTTTGTTTATGCCGGCTTTTTATGATAATAATTTTTTTTTTTTATTAGAACTTTTTAAATGTTTACCTGTGGTTTATTTTAACCAATAAAACCCCAAACGTTATTACACTATTGGAGTTTCTTCTCCTTATGTTTTTTCCTGATTACGGGTTCTTCCATTCTTGAGTCCCCCCTCTGATGCTGGAGCAGTTGGGCTATCCAGACCATACGGAAGTCGGCGGTGCATGCTGTCAAGACTCGGATACCAACACTTTGTCCCCGCAGAGGGTGAAATCTGCAAGTCCATAAGACCTTGCCATAGAGGAGGTCCAACAATAGGGGTAAGCGCACACCTATCACTCTCTTTTCTGCAATCAATGTACATCTGATAAGAATTACTTCGGCCCATCAGTCCTCATGGCTTGGTGATGAGACAAACTAAGCGGACTTTTCCTTCTTATCCAAATTATTTAATTATGGACTGATTATAAGTGGTTTTGGTGCATGATTATCGATTTTTAGCATACATTATTTTCTGTTGTATTTTTGGATAAAGATTCTATGCACTTATTGTTATTTTGGTTGGGATTTACACACTTATTGTGTCTCCTAAACACTTTCTAATTATATTATCACTGCTAGCGCAATTAAGTTTTATTTATATGTTTATCACTTCATGGATATTTGGAGTTTTCTTTGCAGCTGCATTTTTTGGAATATATATATTTATCACGTATTGCTCATTAGCGCAGGTTGACCCCACCATATGTACATAGGAGTCATCAGAAAGCTGATGTCATATCAGCTAAATTACATTCAGGTGACCTCAGACTACCGAACACTCAAGCTAAAGTGTCAGTGATCAGACAAAGCAAGTAAAGCCACATAAGGGAGTACATACAAATCTTACATAAATAAAGCTAGTAAAATGACACTAATTTATGACTGGGTTTTCAAAGTTCCGTACAAGCACAATTGTAACAGGCTCCCTTTAAAGCCCAAAAAAAATATTTTTGTTCTGTATCATAGTTGATACCACGTTTGATTTGTATCTCAGAAATTCCAGCAGTGACATATTCACATACTATTCTTAGTATGTGGTAAATGGGCAGGAAGTAAACGTAATCTCCCCAACAAGAAAACTGAAATCCAGGCAGCCATAAAATCACTATTGTTGTCTGTGCCTCCACCAAGGCAAGACAGGAAGAGGAAATCTCCCAAAAATCGACTTGGGTCCAGCCCTTCCCAAAAATATCCAAAAGAAAGTTTTGACTGAAATACTATTTTCAAAGAGAACTATTGCTATGTTTTTAATTTTATTTAGCTAGGAGACCAAATGTATTTAGTACATTGACTCATTCCGACTGGTGGCCAGGTTGTCCCCTAAACACAACTCTTATTTCTGATTGTACCTCCAACTCCTTTTACATAGAAACCTAGAAAAGAGATGGCAGAAAAAGACTGAGTAGTCCATTGAGTCTGCCCATTTTATTTATTTTTTGTTTTTGTTTTTTTGATTTTCATTAACCTTGTTGTCTGACTATAGATCTAGGTTTATCCCAAGCATGTTTAAAGCCATTTATTGTTGACTGTCTCACTACCTCTGTTGGTAGTTTATTACAATCTTCAACTTTCAGTAAAATAATACTTTCTAAGATTTGTTTTGAACTTTCCTCCAGTTAGTTTGAGGTCATGTCCCTGTGTTCTTGATTTTGTTTTCATATTGAAAAGACTGCCTTCCTGAACCTTATTCACCCCCTTGATGTATTTAAAGGTTTCAATCATGTCTCCCCTTTCCCTTCTTCCCTCCAGACTGTACATATTAAGTTCCCGAAACCGCTCTCGATATGTTTTATCCCCCACACCTTTCACCATTTTTGTAACCCATCTCTGGACTCGTTCTATCTTATCAATATCTTTCTGTAAGTGAGGTCTCCAGAACTGGACACAGTATTCTAAATGAGGTCTCACTAAAGAGCTATACAGGGGAATCAAAACCTTCTTCCTCTTGCTGGTGATCCCTCTAGTGATGCATCCTAGAATTCTATTTGTTTTTCCCACTGCCTGGTCACACTGTTTGCTCATTTTGCAATCATCTGAAATAAGCACCCCCCAAATCTTTTTCTTCTGTAGTGCTGGCTAACACTTTACCCCCAATGTTGTACTCTCTAAGGGGATTCTTTTTCCCTAGATGCATTATTTTATATGAAAACTAATGACACCACCAAGCTTCTAATTCACTCCCTGGTCATCTCTCGCCTCGATTACTGCAACTCCCTCCTCATTGGATTACCTTCACATAGACTATCCCCCCTTCAGTCCATAATGAATGCCGCTGCAAGACTCATCCACCTTACCAACCATTCAGTGTCCTCCACTCCTCTCTGCCAATCCCTCCACTGGCTTCCACTCACCCAACGAAAAAAAATTCTAAGTACTAACAATAATTTACAAAGCCATCCATAACTCTGCCCCCAGCTACATCACTAACCTAGTCCCAAAATACCAACCAAGCCGCTCTCTTCGGTCATCCCTAGACCTCCTACTCTCTAGCTCCCTTGTCACCTCCTCCCATGCTCGCCTCCAGGATTTCTCCAGAGCTTCTCCCATCCTTTGGAACTCCCTACCCCAATCTGTCCGACTGTCCCCTAATCTACCCATCTTTAGGCGATCCCTGAAAACCCTTCTCTTCAAAGAAGCCTATCCTGCTTCTAACTATCACTGTTTTACTTCCTCCATCAGCTCATCCCCCCCCCACAGCTATTACCTTTTGTATCAATTGACCCTTCCTTTTTAGATTGTAAGCTCTAACGAGCAGGGCCCTCTGATTCCTCTTGTACCAAATTGTAATGTAACTGTAATGTCTGCCCTCATGTTGTAAAAGCGCTGCGCAAACTGTTAGCACTATATAAAACCTGTATAATAATAATAATAATAATATTTTACATTTAGAAATATTGAACTGCAGTCTCTACTGCTTTGACCAATCTTCCAGCAATGCCAAATCATGTTGCATGTTACAGACACCTCCAGAGATATCAACCCTATTACACACTTTGGTGTCATCAGCAAAAAAGACATACCTTGTCCAACAAACCTTTAGTTATATCACTTTACATATAGGTCAAATAGAACAGGACCCAGCACAGAGCCTTGCGGTACCCCACTAGTGACTGGTCTTTGTTCTGAGTGAACCCCGTTTACAACCACACTCTGGTATCTATCCTTTGTTCAAAGAACATACAACCCCGGCACGTAATAAAAATGCATAATAAGAAAAAAAAAAACTCTTTTTTTCATTACATTACATTACTGGCATGACTCTTCTCCCTCCCCTCCTCCCCATTCTACCCTCCAGTTATATATCCAAAATATCAAGCCATCTTTTCCATATCTTTGGATACATTTCCTGGGCATCCTCTATGCAGAAAAATATATTTTTCCTTAACTAGGGTTTCCCTTATTTGTATCTTCCATTCTGCTACTGTAGGTGGATATGGTGATGTCCACTTTTGCACTATAAGCTTACGAGCCTGAAATAGGCTCCTAATTATTGAAATCCTGTATTCCCCCGGGATTCCCCCTTCATCCAGGATACCCAGAAGGCATCCCCCTGGTTCTGGAGACAACCCGGTCCCAAAAACGCTAATAATCGTTAATACCACCTCATTCCAGTAACGATGGAGTTTGGGACATCTCCATAGCATATGGATTAGGTTAGCAGGGGTCCCTTTACGTCTAGGACATTGCGCTGTGTCTCTACGTTTCCATTTGAATAGTTTCTCTGGTGTGTAATAAGCCCTATGTAATATAAATAATTGTGTTAAGTTTTGTGTTGAAGATAGAGCTGCCAGCAGTGTTACCGATAGTGCCACTGCCCATTGTTCATCTGAGATTGGCCCTATATCACCAGACCAAGCTGAAATTGCTGGTATGTCCTCTGTTCCCCTAAATTTATCATATAATATATCATATATTTGTGATATCAAACCCTTTTCCTTTTCTGTCTTTTCCAGCAGGGCTATTACCTCTGATTTATAAAATTTCAATTCATACATTCGGCCCTGTGCTTGTAATATATGCTTAAGCTGTAAAAATTGAAAGAATCTTTGATTTAGAATATTATATTCGTTTCTTAATTCAGTAAAAGTTTTTATCACATCTTCCTGGAATAGTTGTGTCTGGTATCTATCCTTTAGCCAACGTGTCTGGTATCTATCCTTAAGCCAACTGCATATCCACTGAACCAACCAAGGGTTAAGTCCTAGCTTGTACAACTTTTGTATTAGATCATTATGTGTAACTGTATTAAATGCCTTGCTGAAATCAAGATATGCTATGTACACAGCACCACCATGGTCAAAAACACTGGTAATATAGTCAAAAAATGTAATCAGATTAGACTGACATGATCTGCCCTCAGTAAAGCCATGCTGGTTTGGGTCCAGCAAGTTGTGTATTTTTAGGTGATCAATGATCCTTCTTTTCAGGAGTGATTCCATTACCTTAACTTAAATTAAAATAACTTAAACTCACTGGCCTGTAATTGCCAGCTTCTACCTTGCTGCCCTTCTTGTGGATAGGTACAATATTAGCTGTCCGCCAGTCGTGGGGTACTTTTCCTGTTAGAAGAGATTGATTAAAAAGAGCCGGTAATGGTCCAACAACTATATTTCGAAGTTCTCTTAAAACTCTGGGATAAATACCATCATGGCTCATTGCTTTATTAAGCTTTAACCGAGCCAGTTCCTCTGCTACCTCTGTCTACAGAAATCCTAGAAATTAACCATCATTACTAGAACCAATATGATTCCCCAACTTGTTATCGTTAGTACAATTTATTTCTCAGATGACTGAACAGAAGTAATTGTTTAAATGGTTTGCTACATCCTAGTCTCCCTCAGCATATGTGTTTTGCCCAGTTTTCATTTAATGATTTGATTGTATTTTTCCTTCTATCACTAATGTACCTAAAAAAGGTTTTATCTCCTTTCTTAATAGACTTAGCAATTTTCTCCTGTTTCTGTGCTTTGGCAGCAATGATACTGTGTTTGGCCTTCTTTTGTCTATTTTTATACTCCTCAGTGTCAGCTACACCTCCTGTTTCCTTGAATCTTCTATATGCTATTTTTTTTTCCTTTACTATCCTACATACCTCTTTATTGAACCATATTGATTTTTTCTTCTGTTTATTCTTACTAACATATAATCTAGTTGCCTCCAGGATGGTAGACTTTAACTGCTTACTGACTGCCTGCCGCAGTTGTACTCGATGTCGGCCGGCGGCCCACGGTCGTGGTGAGGAGAGGTAGAATGGGGATCTGCCTTTGTAAACAAGGCGGATTCCCATTCTGACAGGAGACATGTCAGAGATCTACTGTTCCCAGTGATCGGGAAGAGTGATCTCTGTCATGTCCCAGGCAGCTCACCCCCCTTACAGTTAGAACACGCTGAGGGAATACAGTTAACCCCTTTATTGCCCTCTAGTGTTAACACCTTCCCTGCTAGTGTAATTTTTACATTGATCAGTGAATTTTTATAGCACTGATCAATGTAATAATTTCACTGGTCCCCAAAAAGTGTAATTTTAGCAGATTTGTCTGCCGCACTGTCACAGTCCCGCTAAAAAAAAAAAAAAAATCGCAGTTCGCCGCCATTACTAGTAAAAACAATAAAAAAATAAATAAAAATCCCTAAATATATCCCATAGTTTGTAGATGTGATAACTTTTGCGCAAACCAATCAATATACACCTATTGCGATTTTTATTACCAAAAATATATAGAAGAATATATATTGGCCTAAAACTGATGAATACATTTTTTTTTTATATTTTTTTTTTGGATATGTATTATAGCAAAAAGTTTTTAAAAATTGTTTTTTTTTTTTTTCAAAATTGTCGCTCTTTGTTTGTTTATAGCGTAAAAAATAAAAACCGCAGATGTGATCAAATACCACCAAAAGAAAGCTCTATTTGTGGGAAAAAAAGGACATCAATTTTATTATGGTACAGCATTGCATGACCGCGCAATTGTCATTTAAAATGATGCAGTGCAAAATATGACCTGGTCATTAAGGGGGCAAATCCTTCCGGTCCTTAAGTGGTTAAAGTGGTTGTAAACTCCAGAAAAAAAACCTGCAAGACAAAGGCATAATGAGCTAGTATGCATCACATACTGTACTAGCTCATTATGAAATACTTACCTTAGATAGAAGCTGTTGCAGCGGTCCCAGCACACCGATGTGACCAGCGACATGTCTCTCAGAGTTATTTCCGGGTTCGCGGCCTCTGGCTCTGTGATTGGCCAGAGCCGCGATGATGTGACTCCCGGGCATGCGCGCAGGAGCCGCCGGTCACGGCATGGCTCCTGAAGAAATGGCATGAGCGAGCTGTTTCTTTAGTGCACATGTGCCGATGATGTCGGCACATGCGGATACAGGGAATACCCTCTAAACCGTGCAAGTTTAGGAGATATTCACGGTACCTACAGGTAAGCCTTATAGTAAAAGTGATGTAACAGGGTTTATAACCACTTTAATAGTGCCCACTGATTACTTACTCCTGCCATTTTACTCCAACCTTTCAGTTCATTTTTTAGAAATGTCCCCATTTCAGCAAAATTTGCCCTTTTAAATCCTAAAACTTTTGTTTTTGTATACGCGTTTTCAGTTCTTGTTTTAATATCAAGCCAAAGACATCGATGATCACTAGAACCCAAATTCTCTCCCACCTCAACATCAGACAGTCGATCCTTATTTGTCAATACTAGGTCTAGAATATGATCACCTCGGGTTGGACTTTTTACTGTTTTTACAGAAACCCCATTCAGTGCTTTCATTACATCCCTGCTCCTGCTTGTAATAGCAGTCTGAGAATTTCAGTTAATGTCAGGGATGTTGAAGTCACTCCTCTCCCTTCATTGCCATTTGAGTTATCTCGTCAATCAACAAGTTATCATAATCTTCAGTCTGTCCCTGTATACTACACCAGTTCTAAGGGAAGATCCCTCCCTGGTTGGAAGGCAGACCCAGATGGTTTGGAGTACAGTAATACCTTGGATTACGAGCATAATTCGTTCCAGAAGCATGCTTGTAATCCAAAGCACTCGTATATCAAAGTGAGCGTCCCCATAATAATGGAAACTCTGATGATTTGTTCCACAACCACTGCTGATGTATGCAGTACTGTATGTGGCCAGATGTGCGGGGGGGCTGGTTACGCTTGGAGGTGCACAGAGACACTCGGGAACTGTTGACACTTTCGGGTGCTCTGATGCACATTACACTCGCCCCACTCAGCTGGGGTGTCTCCAAGTGTCTCTGAGCATCTCCGAGTTCTCCAGTGCCCCTGGACCTCTGGCCACATATGGTAATACATACACCAGCAGCTTGAGTCCTGCTCATCTTGCGAGACAGCACTTGAAAATCAAGTCAGGATTTTTAAAAAAATATAGCTTGTCTTGCGAAACGCTTGTATACTGCGGTACTTGCAAACCGAGGTATCACTGTATTTCATTTGTTTTTGAATTAATGTTAGTGTTATGCTATTTTTGTCACAACTCCACCTCCCCTCTTCCCTACTCTGTCATCTCTGTATAGTGTACCCTGTTTAGTTATTTCCCAGTCATTTAAATCCTTGAACCACATCTCTGTAATTGCAACAAGGTCCAAGTTGTCCCTAGACCTCCTTTTGAAGGCTACATTATGAAAATTTCTATGGGAGAGGTACAGCCAGCAGAAAGCCCTGCCCCCTCTCTAAACTGAGTGATTTGTCACAATTATGAATGATCAATCAGTACTTCTTTGGTTGTTCGTAATAGTAAAATATCACTCAGAGCTGTGGCTCAGTGTAAAGTATCTGCTGATGCCCTGTATGAAGTAAAAGCAGCCACAGATACATTATACAGAGCAGCAGCTCTGAGTGATCTTTTACGATTATTTATGAACCAGCAGTCCTGACTGTTTATCCATCAGAAATGCGGCACTGTGCGTCAGCAGCTGCTTTTACATGTATACAGCCTGCCCAATGGATCACACAGTGCCGCAGTGTTATGTAAGCTTTCACTTTTATAGATTAGCAATCAGTGTTGTTAGGACCCTGACCTATGCAGCATATAACACAGCCTGGCATCACTGATCGCCCCTTCATAAAATGGAAATATCACACAGCACTGCATCACTGTGTGGTCCATTGGCCAGGGTGTGAATGTGTAAAAGCAGCCGCTAATAGACACACAGCACTGTAGGATGCGCTTTTGTTTTTTGGAGGGTTTTTTTGTGAATGGAGGCGCTGGTCTCCATAGCATCCCCTGCTACCAGAGAATACAGCAGTCAATCACAAATCTCCTTTTTAGCAGCATTGTCGGATGAGGGGGGAAAAGCAGAAAATCTGTCTGACTACTACCGGCAGTGGTCCTCTAGGAAATTAAACAATTTTGAACATTTTTAATGATAGCTCTTCTGTAACCCCCTCTCGTCCAGCCTAAAAATAGCAAAATGACAGCTGGACAGGACGTTTCTAGTTTCGGGTGGACAGCTGATGACTGATCACTGTACTGGCCCACTGCCGGTAACATGTGATCGCTATGACCAATCACAGCAGATCACATGAAAATTGCAAACAATGAATGGCTTCATTTCATGCCATTCACGGTATACAATTGTGTTGCTAGCTGTGATTGCTCACAGTAATCACATGGTACAGACAGGGCCAATCACAGGCCATCTTTACCATGTGATTAGCTGTGGCCAATCACAGCTAATTAAAACAATACATACTGAATGAATCAGTTTCGTTCAGTAAAAATGGTTGTTTATACCACTGAGATTCACTGGTATGAGCAATCAAAGTGTAAAAAAAAAACCATGATCACTTCCCCAGAGTAGAACATTGTTACTATGGTATTGTTCTGGTCACAGGGGTAAAAAAAAAAAATAATGTTTACATATGGTCACCAGTCCTTGATCACCGCCATATGATGACGCTGTACTGCATGGGTGAACAATTTTTTTCTTTTCATTTCTCTTCATTTCACTTCAAAAAATTTGCCATGCCTCTTACTAAATACCTTGGACTGTCTACTTTCCAAAACGGGGTAATTTGTACTGTCCTGACATTTTTGGGCCTCAAGAAATCAGGAGTGATCAACTTTCATATTAAATACAGTGAGGGATAAAAGTACTTAATTCCCTGCTGATTTTGTATGTTTGCCCACTTACAACGAAATGATCAGTCTATAATTTTAATGGTAGGTTTATTTTAACAGTGAGAGACAGAATAACAACAAAAATATCCAGAAAAACACATTTCAAAAAAGTTATAAATTGATTTGCATTTTATGGAGTGAAATAAGTATTTGACCCCTTCGCAAAACATGACTTAGTACTTGGTGGAGAAACCTTGCAATCACAGAGGTCAGATGTTTCTTGTAGTTGACCACCAGGTTGACACACATCTCAGGAGGGATTTTGTCCCACTCCTCTTTGCAGATCCTCTTCAAGTCATTAAAGTGGATGTAAACCCAATGTCATCCTTTCTAAACTACTGCCATAGGGGCTATCTATAAGGATATACATGCCTCCTGCATGTATCTTTACCTGTCAAATGTCTCCCCTCTGTCTGTTATGAGAGCCGAAAAACTGCAGATTCTGTGGGTGGGTCTGTTGTCTGGAGCTGGGTGGGTGGAGTCGTGATATCAGTAGACTCCCCGCCCACCTCTACACTCCCCTTGTCAATATGCATTTTTCTCCTGTGTATTTCTTACACTGAACTTCTGCTTTGATCTCTAACATCCAGTGAAAAGACAGGAAAGTAACCACATGACTTCAGCATGCCAAATCATGCTGAGCTGTGGAACAGCCAATCCTTGCAGAGCTGCTGAAGAAAGAAATGGGGGTGGGAATTAAAAAATAATGCATGTCTCTTAGGCTAGTGCACGAGATATGTAAATCACCTGTCACTCACAGCAAGGGGAGGATCTGACAAAGTTTTTCTCTGTTTGTCAAGATTTATCTCACTGAACAATAAAAGAGGATTGCTCAAAGCTGGATTAACTCTGCGTGGCAAGACTGGGCTCAAATGATAGCAAATCTTATACTCTACATTTTGACATAAAAAAAAAAAAAAAAAAAAAACAACATTTTTTGGGTTTACATCCACTTTAAAGGTTTCGAGACTGATGTTTGGTAACTCGAACCTTCAGCTGGGATTAAGGTCTGGAGACTGGCTAGGCCACTCCAGGACCTTAATGTGTTTCTTCTTGAACCACTCCTTTGTTGCCTTTTCCGTGTGTTTTGGGTCATTGTCATACTGGAATACCTATCCACGACCCATTTTCAATGCCCTGGCTGAGGGAAGGAGGTTCTCAACCAAGATTTGACAGTACATGGCCTCATCCATCTTCCCTTTGATGCAGTCAAGTTGTCCTGTCCCCTTAGCAGAAAAACACCCCCAAAGCATAATGTTTCCACCTCCATGTTTGATGGTGGGGATGGTGTTCTTGGGGTCATAAGCAGCATTCCTTCTCCTCCTCCAAACACGTTGAGTTGATGCCAAAGAGCTCTATTTTATTCTCATCTGACCACAACACTTTCACCCAGTTCTCCTCTGAATCATTCAGATGTTCATTAGCAAAGTTCAGATGGGCCTGTACATGTGCTTTCTTGAGGGGGGACCTTACGGGCGCTTCAGGATTTCAGTCCTTCACGACGTAGTGTGTTACCAATTGTATTCTTGGTGACTATGGTCCCAGCTGCCTTGAGATCATTGACAAGATTCTCCCGTGTAGTTCTGTACTGATTCCTCACCGTTCCCATGATCATTGAAACGCCAAGAGGTGAGATCTTGCATGGAGCCCCAGACCGAGAAAGATTGACAGTTATTTTGTGTTTCTTCCATTTGCGAAAAATCACACCAACTGTTGTCACCCTCTCACCAAGCTGCTTGGCGATGGTCTTGTAGCCCATTCCAGCCTTGTGTAGGTCTACAATGTTGTCCTTGACATCCTTGGACAGCTCTTTGGTCTTGGCCATGGTGGAGAGATTGGAATCTGATTGATTGATTGCTTCTGTGGACAGGTGTCTTTTATACAGGTAATAAGCTGAGATTAGGAGCACTCCCTTTAAGAGGGTGCTCCTAATCTCAGCTCATTACCTGTATAGAAGACACCTGGGAGCCAGAAATCTTGCTGATTGATAAGGGATCAAATACTTATTTCACTCATTAAAATGCAAATCAATTTATAACTTTTTTGAAATGCGTTTTTCTGGATATTTTGGTTGTTATTCTGTCTCTTACTGGTAAAATAAACTGACCATTAAAATTATAGACTGATCATTTCTTTGTCAGTGGGCAAACATACAACATCAGCAGGGGATCAAATACTTTTTTCCCCTCACTGTTGTGCTCATAAGTTTACATACCCTGGCAGAATTTATGATTTCTTGGCCATTTTTCTGAGAATATGAATGCTAACACAAAACTTTTCTTTCACTCATGGTTAGTGTTTGGCTAAGCCATTTATTATCAATCATCTGTCTTTTTTTTTTTAAAGATATTTTTATTGGTTTTAGGTTCAACACAAACCAACAGACACAAAACAGTCACAAATAAAATAAAATAAAAACAAAAACAAAACACACCTGGATATCTGATCCATTCAGTATACACAAGCCATATTCAATTAGTAGGTAGATCACACAAGTCGTAGTAAGCATGTCATTTCGTTTCAAGAGAGTTGAGAAATTGGTAATCGCAACAGTCAGATATATGCATTTTTACACAGCATAACCATATTAATGGACCTGGTATTGGGGGTCCCTGCGGCACGGCCCATCAATGATCAATTGTATTCAATTTTTGGAAAGAGTTAGTGGACTATCCAACCATTTCCCCCAAATTTTATGAAAGGTTTTATTTCTTTTACGAATTTCAAAGGTTAATTTGTATAATGGAATAGAGTCATTGATGAGTTTTAACCAGAGGGACTTCAAAGAGGTCTGTGCACCTTTCCAGGACAGTAGAATAGATTTTTTAACATAAAAATAAAGAATACGGAGCAGTCTCTTGGCATGTGATGGTATATGTAAATCTCCAAATACTCCCAACAAGCAGTTCTTAGGGTGAATTATATTAGGAAGGCCCAGTACAGTCGAAATAAAGGCACCCACTTCTTTCCAGAAGTCACTAACTATCGGGCACGACCAGAAGCAATGTAAAAAGTCTGCCTCCTGGCCACAGCCTCGGAAACAGACAGCTGATGACAAGAGACCCATTTTATGCAGTCTGTCCGGAGTGAGGTGGGTTTGATGAAAAATTTTAACTTGTATGATACGGTCTCGGGAGGAAATGACAGAGGTTTTATATGTGTCACTAAATTCTGTCCAATCGTCTTTTACCATATCAATATCCAATGCCTCCCACTTCTCCTGTGCTCTGTGAAACCTAGGGTTAGAGTCTGTCACTAAGGCTGCGTAGTAGGTGGAAACTAATTTAGAGGGTTCTGGTTGCCTAAGTAGACTTTCCAGTGGAGGCAGATCAGTAATATCATCTAGGGTACCAAATTGGGTATGTATGGCATGTCTAAGTTGATAATAATAAAATAAATGAGATTTTGGTAGATCAAAGTCTGTACTCAACTGAGAGAAAGTTTTAAAGCCCTGCGTAGTATATAAGTGACATAGATATTTAACTCCCTTTGAATACCAGCGATTGGCATCTGGAAAAGAGTATAATTCTTGCAGATTGGGATTAAACCACAAGGGGTTATTAGGGGATTTCAACCAAGCATGTTTCGATATTTTTGTGGTAATGTATTTAAACAGTGAAAGGGAGATTGAGAGTAGAGAGGTTCCAGGACGGTCTGGGACCTGGCCTCTATATATTATATTATGTAAGGTTTCATGGGAGGATGCGATAGCCCCCTCTGTGGCTGTACAGGAATTAGCTGGATCCGGGTTCATCCAGTCATGTATATGCACCAGTTGAGATGCCATGTAGTAAAGGAAAAAGTTAGGGAATGCCAGACCTGCCAGATGAGCTGGCAATCTCAAGGTCTCCAGTGCCACTTTGGGGGATCCGCCCTTCCACAGGAAAGAAGTACACATCACATCTATACGTTTGAAAGTAGCTTTGGATATTTTACATGGGGAGTTAGAGAGAATATAGAGCAGTCTAGGTAAATAAATCATTTTAAGTATATTGGCCCTCCCCATGAGGTCTAACGGTAAATCCATCCATTGTTTAGTTTGTTCCTGGAGGCGGGTCAGCAAAGGGTCAAGATTATTAGTAGCATATAAAGATAAGGGAACCTGAACCAACACCCCAAGATATCTAAAAGAAGACACCACCTGAAGCTTAGAGTCCGGGTGTACCCGAGGGGGGTCATTCACATCCAAAGGGAAAAGACTGGACTTATCCCAGTTAACTCGGAATCCAGAGTAGTCCCCAAAGGTGTTGACCTCCTCCAGTAACGCCCCCAGAGACTCATCAGCATCTGCCAGGTATACCAGTGTATCATCTGCATAAAGAGAAATGCGCTCCTCTATATTTGCAATTGGGAGGCCTTTAATTATAGGGGAGGAGTGAATGCGAACTGCAAGCGGCTCCATAGCCAGGGCAAACAACAGGGGTGACAATGGGCACCCCTGTCGAGTGCCCCTAGTAATTGGGAAGGAATCAGTAATAAATGAATTAACCCTTATCCTAGCCGTTGGGGAGGTGTACAGAATTTTTATCCATTCTATCACTCGGGGACCAAAACCATACTTCTGCAACACCTGAAAAAGGTACGGCCATTCCACACTGTCAAATGCTTTACAGGTGTCTAAGGACACGATGACGCGTGTAGGAGGGCAGTCATGTGGATATTGCAAGTTATGGAACAGTCTGCGTATGTTCATTCTGGTAGACCTGCCAGGGATAAATCCACCCTGGTCGCTGTTAACCAAGGATGTGACCACAGTATTTAAACGATTTGCTAATATTTTGGCCAGAATCTTAACGTCTACGTTTATAAGCGAAATTGGACGTTACGATTCGCAGAGAAGTGGGTCCTTTCGGGGCTTCAGCAGAAGAACTATCAAAGCTTCCCGCATTGATGGAGGAAGGATCCCAGCCTCTAGGGCTTTGTTATAGGTTCGGAGAAGGAAGGGGGATAGGAGGTCCTTAAACTTAGCATACCATTCAGTCGGGAAACCATCAGGTCCAGGGGTTTTATGTGCAGGCATTTGGGAGATAGCTGCTGCAATCTCCTCTACCGTGATAGGCTCCTCCAACATGTCCCGTCCCTCATCTGACAGGGAGGGAAGGGACATGTCAGCCAGATAGTCAGACAACTGGGAATCATCATAGTCAACCCTGGAAGTGTACAATTTTCTGTAAAAGTTTAGAAAGGAGTCTAGGATGTCTCTTGGGTTGTCACTGATCGTACCTTGAGTAGTCAGGATTCGTGGTATAGAAATGGGGGTATGGTCAGGTTTGGTCAAATATGCCAAGAGACGTCCTGCCTTATTACCATATTCAAACGACTTTTGTGAGACATATAACATGCGTTTTTGTGTGAGATCTAGCAAACGAATTTCATATTCCCTACGGCACTGTAACCATGTCTCCCTAGTGTCAGAGACAGGGTTAGAGGTATAAGCAGATTCCGCACTTATCATAGCATTTTCTAATTCCTCAGTGCGCATCTTATTATTTTTACGTAAGATACCTGTAATAGACATAAAGGTACCTCTTAACGTGGACTTAAATGCATCCCACTCCGTGGGGGGGTCTACTTTGTTTAAATTTTGCTTCCAGTAATTAGAAATACTCATCCTGCACTCACCCTGAGTTCAGGCGCCACAAAGCAGGTCCCGAACCTGGAAGGATGAGAAGGGACACAGACAAGGGGGCATGATCGGAAACCCCCCTGGGCAAGTATGAGACGGCGGAGACAACCGGAAGGGTCTCCGTCGACGCAAAAGCAATATCTAGCCTAGACATAGTATGGAAGGAATCCGAATGGCAGGAAAATTGGCGTTCATCCGGATGTTTCCATCGCCACACCTCGGTCAGACCATGAACCTGAGCCCAGTCTACAAATGAGGGAAAAGATCTGCCTCCCCCACCCAGGCGATCCACCGTTGGGTCCAGGACTGCATTAAAATCCCCTATATAAAGTAGAGGGCCCGAAGGCCTATTCAGTAATTGCAGAGATAATTTAGAGAGTACTTCTACTGAGAATGGAGGGGGAACATAGATGTTCACCAATGTAAAGATTATAGTAGAAATTCGTAATATAAGAACAATATACCTCCCCTCTGGGTCTGTTTTAACGCTAATCAACTCAGCTGGAAGGGATTTAGCCAGGAGTATAGATACACCTCTTGAGTAGTTAGTGTGGGTGGCATGATATAGCTTAGATAGCCAGGGGCGTTTTAGAGCCCTTATCTTAGAACCTGTCAGGTGAGTCTCCTGGAGGCAAATAATGTGAGGGTGATATTTTTTTAACACAGATAAAACCAAGGATCTTTTCTGAGGTGCATTCAGGCCTCTAGTGTTCCAGGAGACTATCCTGAGGGGTTGTGCCATAATAAAACATGAAGTAATAAAGATGCATAAGTAAACCTCTGAATTGATATCAATATGAGTAGATAGGCCGTGCCACCTGAAGCACACACAAGCACATGACAAAAAAGTGCGTGGGTCTGCCGATAAGGTAACATGGACCAGGAAAATTTTCCCTTCTTTGCCTTAGAAAAAAACATTAGACATATAACTGACCACAGAGGTATTAATAAACCCCTATATGCAATGACCCAGTATGCCTTTGATGACTTTCCATTAGCAAACGGTATAGGTGTGTTAGAAAGAACATAAAAAGGAAAAAAGGAAGGAAAAAACAAAAAACAAAAAACCTGAAAAAAAACCCCAACCACCTTTTTCTTTAAACCTTTGTGCCCCCCACCCCGCTCAGCCATCCCAAACATAGCAAGCTTTGGATCCCTAAACTAGAAGTCCTTCCTAACTAGCAACTGCGGAAGTAAAAAACAACTGTACCGTGGCCTCGCCACAAGCTGGTAGGGGGGGGTAACGTGGGGTCCGGTGGGGCTCCCAACTATTGACCGAGGAGAGAGGGAAGAGAAAAAAAACTTTTGTTCCTTCCCCTCTAGTAGACATGTCCTGTTGAAGGATAGATGAGCTGAAAAATTCGCTTCTTCTCTTTTCCCCTTTCCTTCTCTCCCTTCTTTGATCGGATGATTGTTCTGGTATGATTGTTCCGGTACGCAAGTTACCATACAATGTAAATCGTAGCAGTGCAGGTTGGATTGTAAAGTAGAAGATCAGGAAAAAAAAAAAAAAAAAAAAAAAAAAGGGGGGGGGGGGAGAGAAACAAAAAAAACCCCCCCCCCAAAAACATTACAATGGAGAGACATGCAGACTGTTGACGCTGTAGCTTGCATAGCAGGGTGTAGATCTTTCCTTGCAGGTTAAGAGTGCCCTCAGTCTCTTCTGCTTCTATGTGCTGCACCATATTGATCGTTCAGCCATTTCATGGCCTCCTTGGGGTTGGTATAGAAAAGAGCCCTACCATCATGGATAATGCGCAATTTAGCAGGGAAAATCATGGCGTAGGAGAGGCCTTCTGTGCGCAGTCTAGACTTCACTGCTGAGAAGGAGATCCGCTGGAGCTGAACTTCAGCAGAAAAGTCCGGATAAACAGAAATATTATTGCCATTAAATGTGAGCGGGCCTTTTTCACGTGCCAGGCGTAGGATGGCCACTTTATCTTGAAAGTTGAGGATACGTGCTATGATGGAGCGTGGTGGGGCTCCCACTGGAGGTGGACGAGGAGGAGTGCGATGTGCGCGCTCTATAACATGTGAGAATGAGGGCGCGTCTTTACCAAAAATGTCCCGCAGCCATGAATAAAGAAACTTTTCAGGATGGGAACCTTCCACGCGTTCTGGAAATCCCACAAATCTGAGATTGTTCCTGCGAGAGCGATTTTCCAAATCGTCGATTTTAGCGCGTAGTGCCGCCATCTCGCTTGTAGTATCACGTATAGTAACAGACATGGGATGTACAGTATCTTCTAATGTACTAATCTGTTCCTCAGCATCCCCTGTGCGGTCTCTGAGATTCTGGACATCTTGTTTCAATAGTGAAAAGTCCATACGGATAGAAGCTATTTGAGTGGAGAGGGAGGCCTTGCAATCCTGAATAGCCAGCATAATAGTAGATAGCGTAGGCTCAGCAGAGGGAGAATCCACAGTCTGACTAAATTCAGCAGACTGCTGTGATTCTAGTATCTGCAGGGGTTCTGTAGGTGTGCGGAATATAGCAGGAATTGATGCACTCACCCCTGTTACAGAGTCCTGGATGGCTGAGGAGGAGGGCTGCAGCGTGTCTGAGTGCCCTGCATGTGTCTCGGCGCCATTTTGCCCCTGGAACCGCGCCAGTTGTTCCGCTGTATGTGAGGGCCACGGCGGCCCGTATTTCACCATGTCAGCCAGTCTGGTGGGTGCCCACAGCCGTGGGGAACAGAATGATGCCTTCCACGAGGATCTAGGACCAAGGATAGATGTAGGATGGCCGTTGAGAGCCGGAGCTGTGTGTCTATGCGACTGCTCTCTTCACCATCCGGCCACGCCCCCCCTCAATCATCTGTCTTTACTCTTTTTAAATCATAATGACAACAGAAACTACCCAAATGTACCTGATCAAAAGTTTACATACCCTGGTGATTTTGGCCTGATAACATGCACACAAGTTGACACAAAGGGGTTTTAGACCGGGTATACAGTAGTGCGACAAACGTTCCGACATTGGGAGCTCATGTCGCATGACGTGTGAAAATCAATGTTTCCCTGTGGGAGCTGACCTAACTGGTCTGACTTTGAAAATGCTCCCTGTACTACTTCGGTCCGACTTTGATCCTACTTCAGCCCATTGACTATCATTGAAGTCAGATCAAAGTGGGATCGCCATCTTGCATGATCTGACTTTGGCATGCGACTTGTGCTCAGATGATCTTGAGTGGGAACTCGCCCTTTATGACGTCACAGTCCCATCATGCCCCGGGACTGCGATGTCATAAGGGGTGGGGTCACCGGGTGACATCACCCGGTGACCACACCCCATCCCTATAGAAGTCGTTGCGCACCGCGCACACGGCATTACAGCGGGAGACAGCGTTGTGTCAACATCGCAAGAAGAGAGGAGGAAAGAAGACAGCGGAGAAGACCGGGCCACCACTAGCAAAAGAGCAGGCAAAAAAGAGTAGAAGATAGGGGAGGAGCCCGGCAGAAGATACTGGAGAGCGGGAGAAGAACCGGGGAGCGCAGAGGAGAGGCCAGAGAGCGCAGAGAAGAAGGAAGAGACCCCCGAATTCGGATGAAGACCCCCCGGAGCCGCCTAATAAATTACTTTAAAAACCTGTCTAGTGTTTTTTTTATTGACAGTTTTTTTCCTAGGTGAATGGGTAGGGGTACGATGTACCCCATACTCATTCACAAAGGGTGGGGGGCCGGGATCTGGGGGCCCCCTTATTAAAGGGGGCTCCCAGATTCTGATAAGCCCCGCGCCCACAGACCCCGACAACCAACGGCCAGGGTTGTCGGGAAGAGGCCCTTGTCCTCATCAACATGGGGACAAGGTGCTTTGGGGAGGGGGGGCGCAGGGCGCCCCCCTGCCCCGAAGCACCCACCCCCCCTGCTGAGGGCATGCGGCCTGGTACAGTTCAGGAGGGGGGGGGCGCTCGCTCGTCCCCACCTCTTTTCCTGATCGGCCGGGCTGCATGCTCGGATAAGGTTCTGTTCTGTTCTTATTTGGGGGGGACCACCACGCCGTTTTTTATGCTCCTGGAGGGGGAACCCATGCCTTTTTTTTTTTTAATTTGGCGTGGAGTTTCCCCTCAAGGTTTATACCAAACACAGTGTCAGGTATTGGCGGGGATCCAAGTCGGATCCCTGTTCATTGAAATTCGGACGTATGTCGGCTTCAAGTCGCAGGGCAAAGTCGGATCCAAAGTAGTGTGTGAACCCGGCCTTAATGGCTATTAAAGGTAACCATCCTCACCTGTTATCTGTTTGCTTATAATTAGTGTGTGTGTGTATAAAAGGTCAGTGCGTTTCTGTACTCCTGACAGACCCTGCATCTTTCATCCAGTGCTGCACTGATGTTTCTGGATTCTGAGTCATGGGGAAAGCAAAAGAATTGTCAAAGGATCTGCAGGAAAAGGTAGTTGAACTGTATAAAGGGATATAAAAAGATATCCAATGAATTGAGAATGCCAATCAGCAGTGTTCAAACTCTAATCAAGAAGTGGAAAATGAGGGGTTCTGTTGAAACCAAACCACGGTAAGGTAGACCAACTAAAATTTCAGCCACAACGGCCAGGAAAATTGTTCGGGATGCAAAAAAAAAAAAAAACACAAATAAATTCAGGTGAAATACAGGACTCGTGGTGTGGCTGTTTCAAGATGCACAATAAGGAGGCACTTGAAGAAAGATGGGCTGCATGGTCGAGTCACCAGAAGAAAGCTATTACTATGCACATGCCGCAAAGTAGCTCGCTTACAATACGCCAAACAGCACAGAGACAAGCCTCAAACCTTTTGGCACAAAATCATATGGAGTGATAAGACCAAAATTGAGCTTTTTGGCCACAACCATAAATGCTACATTTGGAAAGGAGTCAACAAGGTCTAATACTGTGAAACACGGAGGTGGATCGCTGATGTTTTGGGGATGTGTGAGCTACAAAGGCACAGGAAATTTGGATAAAATTGATGGCAAGATGAATGCAGTATGTTATCAAAAAATACTGGAGGAACATTTGCATTCATCAGCCAGGAAGCTACACATGGGACGTATTTGGACATTCCAACATGACAATGAACCAAAACACAAGGCCAAATTGACCTGTCATTGGCTACAGCAGAATAAAGTGAAGGTTCTCGGGTGGCCATTTCAGTCTCCTGATTTCAATATCATTGAGCCACTCTGGGGAGATCTCAAACGTGCAGTTCATGCAAGACAGCCCAAGAATTTACAGGAACTGGAGGCTTTTGCCAATCTACATACACACATACATACATACACTCACGTATACATACTCGCTGATACCAATTACCGATACCTATTTTTTTGTGCAGTGCAGGCAATTTGAGCGCATACAAAATTATTGCCTCAAATCACACTGCAAAGAATCGCATGTAATTTGAACATAAATGCGGTGCGATTCCTGTCCGAATCACATCCAGCTTCCCTCGCTGCTCCTGTGTGAACACAGGGTGAGGTCACTATGACAAGCCTGGGTTCACACAGGAGCGGCGCGGAAAACTGCATGTGATTCAGACAGGAATCACACCCCATTCCTGTTCAAATCGCATGCGTTTCTTTGCAGTGCGATTTGAGCCCATACATTTTGTATGGGCTCAAATCGCACCCCACTGCATGAAAAAGGTATTGGTTTTAGGTATTGGACCATTTGCACCAGTACAAGTACGCATGCAAATGCCTAGTATCAGCATTGATATCAGTATCGGTGCAACGTTAGTTTATTTAGAAAACACTTAGTTCACCTGAAAAAACTGGGAACTGTTAAAGGTGCAATCAACCCCCTGTTCAATCAATTATCACAATGCGTGCCCTACCTGCTTTCTTCATCTATTAGTATTTCTCTTTAAGATCTGTAGTCAGTAGGGAGTTTAAGAGTGAATTCACACATGTACATATGTTAAATCGCAATGTCGAGCAGTGCAATTCGGGTCGGTGCGCAGCAATAAAATGCAGCATGTATGCATTTTATTGCAGCACGCTGCATTGCAGTGCTACGCTGAGTTGCAGTGTAAATGGGACACATAGGAAACAATTGTTTCCCTGTTCCTGCGTCTGGTCACCGCAAATAGTGTGATTTAGCCCGAAGAGAGGAAGGGATGGACTGACTACATGGCAACCAGAAGGAGACTCGGTACTTTTTTTCCTCTAAGGCTGCATGTACACGGGCATGTTATAGTAATCACATTTATGCTGGATCTTTTTGCCAGGGGTTGGCAGAAAAATCCAGTATAATAAAATGCCATGTTTAGTGCGTCTTTACATGCGTTGATGTGTATTTATGTACATAATGTGTACGTGCACAATTTCATTCTAGTGGGTAGAATATTCGTGTTTCTGCACGTATAAGTGTGAATTGTGCCAGTACACTTCTCTGAACACAGGTCTGCCCAGCCCTGTTCTTTGTAGGGAAAACAACGGTATTTAATGGCCATTTTTTTATGTATCCAACAAACAACAAAAAACTGGATGGCAAGTAATGAAAGTTATTTGCATGGGAAATCCTCTCTTACAATGCTTTATTGATTAAAAGAAAAGACCAAAGCCTTTCCTACAGATATACCACCTGTCAATGCATACAGATTGCACATAAAGACAAATGCTCATTGTATTTTTAGGGAAGCCGTATAAAATAAAATCAAATATATTTTGCACAAAGAAACTGTAGCCTAAGAGACAGAATTATCATGCCTTGCTTATTCAGGTAGTCCTAGCATACTACACAATGCACTTACATCGCTATAGGAAACATGTTCTGCATAGACCACAGTTCAAAATTATTCACAGTTTTTGTACACTTCTGTATATCAGTTTGCCCAATCATGAGCAAGATATAGGCCCTTTCATGCAGGCGTTCCATTTGCTTGTTTTCCCATCTATCTGTTGACAAATAAAAACACATTCCTGTGTAAAAGGATATCGTCCGTTTAGATCAGTTTTTCATCTGCTTGCGTTAAGGTCCGTTTTTTTTAAGTGGGACAAGTCTACATTTCTGTTCCGTTTAAAAAAACTTAAGTGGACGAAAAATGGATGCAAATGGATGAAAAACAAATGTTAATGAAACAGAACTAAACAGAAGATGAGTGTTACTGATGTAAGGCCCCTTTCACATGGCTGGACTGATTGGGTCCGCCTGGTAGTTTTGTAGGTGGACCCGATCGGACCATCTATTGCCCTCTATGGAGCTGCGGATGTCAAGGGACATGTGTCCGTTGACATCAGTCGACATCCGATCCGCTAAAAACAGATGGATATGGGATCTGTTCCCCATCCATCTGGGATATCAGATGACATTAAGACGGAAACAGACAGACGACCACCCATAAAGGAGAGCAGGCTGTGTCTGTGTCTGCTGTGCATAAGTGGAGCGGACACGGACCTGTCATCTGCCTGCTCAGTGGGGATTAGTGGACAGATTTTCCACTGAGCAGGCAGATCCGCTGCCAGTGTCCGCCCATCTGAAAGGGGCCCAAACTGAATCTGTTTTTTTCTTAGCAAAAATGTTACTGAATGGATGACGCCCGTGCAAAAGGGGCCATAAACATCATTAAAAAACCTCACTTCCTGTTTCTCTCACCCTGTCTCAGGCTAGGAAGTGAGAGGAAACCTCTTGAAAGGGACACGCAAATTATAAAAATCTAACAGAAGTTCTAACCCTTCCTGTTCTATCCGAAACAAAAATGTTTTGTCTGGATTTGGACTTTATTAAGACTATACATGTCTTTTGAAACTAAAAAAATGTGTTTTTTCTGATTACATATGCTTCTGCACTTGAATGCATATGTTTAATCTTATTGGTGGTACTGGCATCAGCACTGACAGGTAAACAAAAGTTGCTTACTATTCTGCCTCAACCTCTGGCTTTCTAGAAGTGATCTGGACAGCTATAAAACCTCCCAATTACCTCTACACTGCTGGGAACATGCTGTTTCCTCCTGCTTGAACCCCCCCCCCCCCATATGTCCCAGATTTACCTGTCCCCCTGGCTGTCTGGCACCTCCATGGCTGGTGTCAATAGAGAGAGCAGACACCGCAAACATCTGTTCTCTGATTTCCCCTTAGGTCAGCCCTCTTGTAAAAGCAACAGTTGTTTAAAAAAAAAAAAAGTTTAAAAGCATGACCTAGGGACTAAGGATGAGCTCCTGTGTGTTCGCACACACCACGTGCAGTGATCAGGAAATGTCTCACCGCCTGTGATTAGCACAGCGCAGTGCCAACTTCCGCGTGGGCTCTGCACGCGGTGTGTGCGAACACGCCGGAGCTCATCCTTACTAGGGACTATTTTGGGGGAAAGCTGCAACATCAGAATGATGTTGTGTGTTTGTTTTTTTTTTAACCACTTGCCACCCACTAACAGTACAGTACATTTATTGCTAGCGGATGGCACAGCAACGTACTGGTATGCTGCAGTGTACTTCCTGGTTTTCGAGCACGCGTGCGCACGCCCCCTGCTGATCTATCCTGTGACTGGACACAACACGAGTTTGTCAGCAGGTTACAGCCAATGATTTTGACTGTACACCTGCTGATCGGCTGTGTCCACAGCACGGAGTTCATTACTTACAAAATCTGGATTACTGGAAAAAAGACAGATCATGTGAGTAAAAGCAGCACACATACATACTTGTTAGGCACACAATTAACCCCTTAATTGCCCTTTTGATCACCCCTGTCACCCATTGGTGTCATTAGTACAGTGTACAGTATTATCGCTGATCACTGTATTAGTGTTATTAGTGACATCATTGTCAGTTAGTGTCCCTCCCAGTCAGTGTCATTTAATGCTAGATTGCCTGCCACACTATCACAATTAGCACCATAAATCACTGACCACCATTACTGGTATAGCGTCTATAGCTGCATAAATTCCAGTATATATACCATAGTTTGTAGACGTTATAACTTTCAAACAAATATATATCTATTGGGATTTTTTTTTTTACCAAAGACATGTAGTAGAATACATTTTCAGTCTTTTTTTCATTTATATAATAAAAATAAAAACCCAGTTGTTAACAAATACCACTACCACTACCACCACCACCACCATAGACTGCAAACAGGCAGATTTGTCTTACTACAAAAGAGCCTGCCTGCTTGCAGTTTTTTTTTTTTTATTTGCACTTTAAATGTGTACCTTGTAGAAGTTCAGCCAGATGCTAAGCTAAAACACAAATTCATACAATATATTTTTTGTAGCTTTAGATGGAGTGTGGAAGAATTAGTTTGTGCTACCATACTCCGTTTTAAGAACTGCAAAATTTGGGGTTACCTGGATTTGCATTAAAAACCAAATCAAGACAATGCTAAATTTTTATGTCTCGTGTCACGTTCCCAGCACCCACAGAAGTAGATGCCCTTATTTATCCACAGCCTTGAATCTAGCCTTGCCTATGCATGTCACGGTCTGGGGTCAAGCTCAGAGAACAGTGCCTGTAGCAATAGAGAGGTTCACTGGTAGTCATCTAGAAATATACAAATTCCCCCTAGTGAATGATGTGGGTTCACCTAGGGTGCAGGTTTTAAGCGCTAACCAATATTCACCAGATATCCTGATGTTGGAGATTGATTTTGCTGCATGTTAGTACCAGGTTGCAGTCCTCAGGAATGCTCCACCAGAAAGTGGGCAAGCCAGGATCTGGTAGCAGGTAACCTACACAAACGGAATATATCGGCCACATAGAGGAGACATTTTTGATAAAATCATGAACTTTTACTTTAAAGCATTTAAAATTTCAGAAGAAGTCTTACAATACCCATATAGGGAAAAAGTAGATACATAAAATATGCACAATATGTAAAACAAATTTAGATAATAACCATCCATACAGTGGTATGATGTAGTGTTCTCTGTACAGTCAACGTTTCGCCACAAACTTGGCGTACCTCGCTGCCCCCACTCTGTGGTTACATTATCCATCGCCATATTTTATACTGTGCTCTGATTAAGTAAGTTTACCAAGCTGGATACGTTTTGGTTGTATACATATTCTTTATATTGAATCTCTAGTTATACTACATATATCCTTTCATCTAGGAGTGCTGCCCTCTCCTTACCATCAGCACTGTGGTGTATTTGCATATGGGGTGTTCCTATGCCCACCCCAGGCATTTGAGCTGATTGATCCCTTACCAACCTCTGTAAGTAGGAGTATATGATATATGGTTCCGTAAAGTCTGATATAAGTTGTACAACAATGATATGTTACTAATACGATGTTTTAGGTAACAAAGAAATTGAACATACAGTGCCTTGCAAAAGTATTCACCCCATGGCATTTTTCGTGTTTTGTTGCCTCACAACCTGGAATAAACATGGATTGTTTGAGGATTTGCATCATTTAATTTACAGAACATGCCCACAACTTTGAAGATGTTTTTTTTTTTTTATTGTGAAGCAAACAACAAATAGGTTAAAATAACAGAAAAAGTCAATGTGCATAACTATTCACGCCCCTAAAGTCAATACTTTGTGGAGCCACCTTTTGTGGCTATCACAGCTCCAAGTCGCTTTGGATAAGTCTCTATGAGCTTGCCACATTTTACCACTGGGATTTTTGCCCATTCCTCCTTGAAAAACTGCTCCAGCCCCTTCAAATTGGATGGTTTGCGCTTGTAAACAGCAATCTTTAAGTCTGACCGCAGATTTTCTATTGGATTGAGGTTTGGGCTTTGACTAGGCCATTCCAACACATTTACATGTTTCCCCTTAAACCACTCAAGTGTTGCTTTAGCAGTGTGTTTGGGGTCATTGTCCTGCTGGAAGGTGAACCTCCGTCCTAGCCTCAAATCACACACAGAGTGGTACAGGTTTTGCTCAAGAATATCTCTGTATTTAGCACCATCCATCTTTCACCTCAACTCTGACCAGTTTTCCCAGTCCCGACTGCTGAAAAACATGTTCTTTGGGTGATGTGTTGGGTTTGCGCCAGACATAGCTTTTGCTTTGATGGGCAAAAAGTTAAATTTTAGTCTCATCAGACCAGAGCACCTTCCTCCATATATTTTGGGAGTCTCCCATATGCCTTTTCGCAAACTCAAAATGTGCCATTTTGTTTTTTGCTGAAAGTAATGGCTTTCTTCTGACCACTCTGCCATAAAGCCCAACTCTATGGAGTGTACGGCTTATTGTCATCCTATGTACAGATACTCCAGTCTCTGCTGTGGAACTCTGCAGTTCCTTCAAGGTTACCATAGGTCTCTGGGCTACCTCTCTGATTAATGCCCTCCTTGCCCGGTGGGTGAGTTTTGATGTGCGGCCGTCTCTTGGCAGGTTTGCTGTTGTGCCATGTTCTTTCCATTTGGTTATGATAGATTTGATGGTGCTCCTAGGGATCATCAAAGATTTGGATATTTTTTTAGAAGCTAACCCTGACTTGTACTTCTCAACAACATTGTCCCTTATTTGTTTGGAGAGTTCCTTGGTCTTCATGGCAGTGTTTTGTTAGGGGTGCCTCTTTCTTAGGTGTTGCAGCCTCTGGGGCCTTTTAAAAAGGTGTGTATATGTAATGACAGATCATGTGACACTTAGATTGCACACAGGTGGACATCATTTTACTAATTATGTGACTGCTGAAGATAATTGGTTGCACTAGAGCTTTTTATGTGCTTCATAACAAAGGTGGTGAATACATACGCACATGCCAATTATCAGTTTTTTTATTCCTGAAAAATAGTTTTATGTATATATTTTTCTAATTTTACTTCACTAACTTAGACTATTGTGTTCTGATCCATCACATATGATTCAGATTAAAAAAACATTGAACCAAAGGCTGTAATGTAACAAAATAGGTAAAAAGTCAAGGGGGGTGAATACTTTTGTATGTCTGGGTTGTGAAGAAGCCAAGTTTGTGGCAAAATGTTGACCGTACAGACAACACTACATCATACCACTGAATAGATGGGTTTCATCTAAATTTGTATATGTTCATTTTACATTGTGTGCATATTTTACCTACAAAGCATTCCACAACTCTGCCCCCAGCTACATCACTGACCTAGTTTCAAAATACCAACCTAATTGTTCTCTTCGTTCTTCTCAAGACCTCCTGCTCTCTAGCTCTCTCATCACCTCCTCCCATGCTCGTCTCCAGGACTTTTCCAGAGCCTCTCCAAGCCTATGGAACTCCTTACCCCAGTCTGTCTGTCTATCTCCTACTTTATTAGCTTTTAGACGATCCTTGAAAACCTTCCTCTTCAGAGAAGCCTATCCTACCCACACCTAACAACTGTAATTTCATTTTGTCCATCTGATCATCCCCCACAGCTACAACCCTTTGTTTCACTTGACCCTCCCTTCGAGATTGTAAGCTCTAACAAGCAGGGCCCTCTGATCCCTCCTGTATTGAATTGTATTGTAATTGTACTGTCTTCCACGATGTTGTAAAGCGCTGCGCAAACTTTTGGCGCTATATAAATCCTGTATAATAATAATAATTTTATGCATCTGCTTTTTTCCTATATGGGTATTCTAAGACTTCTATCTTACATTTTAAATGCTTTAAAATAAAAGTTCATGATTTTATCAAAAATGTCTCCTCTCTGTAGCCGATATAGTCTGTTATTGTAGGTTACTGGGATACCTCCGGTCATTTGCTAATAGTTGTGTATGTATTTTTGTATGAGGCCGAAGTCTATCTCTTTTTTTCTTCAGTAGCAGATATAGCAGGTAGGGATCAAGTAGACGCGTAGTCAGTAAACAGGCCAAGGGTCCTAGGGCTACGCGTTCATCTGATCCCATCCAGCTAATACAAATAGTAGCTGGATGTGATCAGACGAAAGCATAGTCAATGAACAAGCCAAGGGTCGATAACATATAGTAGCTGGATGGGATCAGACCAAAGCATAGTCGATGAACAGGCCAAGGATCGGTAACAAGTGGTAGTAAAGATAAGGACAGCAGCAAGTATGCAAGGGAGCAAGATATCAGCTGGAGAGAGCACAATATTCTGGAAAACATGAAGTACAGAGACATGGCTTAAGGCTCTTTTTACACTTGTACGACTCCAAAGTTGCACCGACTTTGGGGTGCAACTTTGACACAACTTTGGATGGGTGCAACTTGGATACAACTTTGGCTTTGACCAGTAATAATGGACAACTGTTGCACACAAGTTGCACTGTATAACATTCAGGTATGACTTTCATGCAACTTCTGAGGGTTAACATTGAAGTCTATGGCCCTCAAGTTGCATAAAAGTCAGACCAAAGTAGTGCATGAATTACTTTGAAGTTGCTGCAACTTTAAGTTGCGCATATATGAATGGTTATCATTGGAAAACATGGGGAAGGATTTGTCATGCAACTTGATGACAAGTTGCACAAGTGTGAATGGAGCCTAGATCAGGAAGTTTATGGGAGGAGGGTTCAAGGTTCAAGAGAAGAAAGATACAAGGTAAAGTTGTCTAAAGAAACAGGAAGGGAGCTGTCCAGCATCCATGGTGGCAAAGCAAGAAGACACCACAGAGGTCTCAGGTTCAGACCCAGGTCCCGATAATGTATTTCCTCCAATTGTTGTATTCTTTCTTCTAGACAGCATTTAAAAACACCAGGGTATAGTGATTGCCATGATTCCTTTCTAGCCTCGCAAGCCATGATTTCCTTTACTAAAGTGATTACAGACCTCCTGTTTTTGCTCCTGCGGATTCCATTGCTCGTTTATCAAGACCACATGGTTCACCCACATCCAGAGAAACTCCATCCAATTGAGGATGCCAACCTCTGGCATTTGACCCTCAAAACAGTCTACCACAGGCCACAGGACTTTGGAAATATAGGTGTTAGGCCATAAGGAACCCAATCTATGTTTAATGCAAGACAGAGTAGCTCTGAGAACGATTTCCTCATTCCAGCCTAAAGTAACATTTACATTTCACTTTAACCATTTCAATACAGGGCATTTTCACCCCCTTCCTGCACAGACCAATTTTCAGCGCTGTAACATTTTGAATGACAATTGCATGGTCATGCAACACTGTACCCAAATGATCATATCATTTTTTTCCCCACAAATAGAGGTTTCTTTTGGTGGTATTTGATCACCTCTGCAGTTTTTATTTTTTGTGCTATAAACAAAAGAAAAGCGACAAGTTTGAAAAAAAAACACAATATTTTTTACTTTTTGCTATAATAAATATCCCAATTTAAAAAATAAAAAAAAACTAACCTATTTATCGGCGTATAACACGCACGTGTGTGCGTGTTAGACGCCGATCCCTGCTGCCTCGGAGTGGAAGGAGGGGACGAGCGCAGCTGGATTACACACAGCCACGATCTCCTATGTATCCGGCGTTCAGTCACACACAGTCCCGCCACCCTGGCCCATTATTGGACCACTGTTCTGTCCATCATATGAGCCGGGCGGGACTGTAAGTGACTGAGCGCCGGATACACAGGAGATCGCGGATCTGTGTTATCCAGCACTGCAATCATCGACAAACTTCCCTTTGTTGGGCTCAGCTCATTGCTTCTTTAAATCACAGTAATGCATTATCAAGAGCAGGGATCCTCAAACTACGGCCCTCCAGCTGTTGCGGAACTACACATCCCATGAGGCACTGTAACACTCCTACATTCACAGACATGGCTAGGCATGATGGGAATTGTAGTTCTTGAACAACTGGAGGGCCCTAGTTTGAAGACTCCTGATCAAGAGTGATGAAAGAGACAGAGAAATTCTTCTCTTTCCAAGATGATTACTCTCAAATATGCAAAATTGCCATTTGGTCGCAATGGAATAAAACTGCTAAAGTATCAGTGAGAATGAACCCTCTGCAATATGTTGGAGACATTTTGAGAAGTGAGGACAGCATGAGGAATGGAAGAGCAGGATAGAAGACCTAACAGAGTGCTACAATGAAAGACAGCTCAGGGTAAACCAAAATGACCCTCCTTAGAACACTTTGATACCAATATAATTGTAGATGTGAACAGGCTGCAATGATGGGCACTTTTGACACTATTTTGTGACAATTCACATTTATACAGCGATCAATGCTATAAAAATGCACTGATTACTGTGTAAATGTCACTGTCAGGGAAGGAGTTAACACTAGGGGGGGATCAAGGGGTTAAATGTGCTACCTAGAGAGTGATTTTACTGTAGGGGGAGGGGACTGACTAGGGAAGGAGACCGATCGGTGTTCATACTTAGTATGAACACACGATCGGTCTCCTCTCCCCTGACAGGACGTGGATTTCTGTGTTTACACACACAGATCCATGGTTCTGCTCTGTAACGAGCTATCACAAGATCGGCTCCTCTGTGACGCAGTGGGCGCAGGTGCACACCCCTATACCACCGGGAAGCAGAGAACGTCATATGATGCCCGCCCAGGACTGGAGATCCCATCTGCGGACATCATATGACAATGGGCGGGTAGGAAAGAGGTTGATAAAGATATACAGTGCCTTGAAAAAGTATTCATACCCCTTGAAATGTTCCACATATTGTTATGTTACAACCAAAAACGTAAATGTATTTTATTGGGATTTTATGTGATAGACCAACACAAAGTGGCACATAATTGTGAGGTGGAAGGAAAATTATAAATGGTTTTCAAAATTACAGCTGCAAGTCTTTTTGGGTATGTCTCTACCAGCTTTTGCCCATTCCTCTTTGCAAAATAGCTCAAGCTCTGTCAGGTTGGATGGAGAACGTCTGTGAACAGCAATTTTCAAGTCTTGCCACAGATTCTCAATTGGATTTAGGTTTGGGGTTTGACTAGGCCATTCTAACACATGAATATGCTTTGATCAAAACCATTCCATTGTAGCTCTGACTTTTTTTAGGGTCGTTGTCCTGCTGCAAGGTGAACCTCCACCCCAGTCTTAAGTCTATTGCAGACTCTAACAGGTTTTCTTTCAAGACTGCCCTGTATTTGACTTCATCCATCTTCCCATCAACTCTGACTGACCAGCTTCCCTGACCCTGCTGAAGAAAAGCATCCCCACAACATGATGCTGCCACCACCATGTTTCACGGTGGGGATGGTGTGTTCAGGATGGTATACAGTGTTAGTTTTGCTTTTTGGCCAAAAATTAAAGTTACGTACCGGTAACGTCTTTTCCTGTAGTCTTTCAGGACAGCCACTATTGAGAGATAGTCTCCTCCTCTTCCTGTAGGAAACACTGCGCCAGCCCATAAAACTCTCACTTCCCCTGCCATACCTCAGTTTTTACAAGATCACCTCCGGTCAGCTGGGGAGACACAAGAACACATTAATAACATACCATTCAATATCATTATCATATTGCGTTCTGGTCTTAAATAAGACCCCCCCAAGCTTAGGGTGGGTAACTAGGGCTGTCCTGAAAGACTACAGGAAAAGACGTTACCGGTACGTAACTTTAATTTTCCCTTTACGTCATTCAGGACAGCCACTATTGAGAGGATAATCGAGCACTTACCAATTAGGGTGGGACTACAGCTTGCAGAACTTTTCGCCCAAAAGCCTGCTCACCTGCCGCCACCAGGTCCACTCTGTAATGTTTAACGAAAGTGGAGTAGCTGGACCATGTCGCTGCCTTGCATATTTGCTCTGGCGTTGCTCCAGCCTTCTCTGCCTGGGAAGTTGCCACGGCTCTGGTAGAGTGTGCCTTTATGCCCATAGGAATCTCTTTCCCTGCTAGAGAATATGCTTGCCCAATAGCTAATCTAAGCCATCTGGCAATCGTGCGTCGAGACGCTCTGAATCCTTTTCTGGACCCGGAAAATAAAATAAATAGAGAATCAGACTTTCTTATTGTTTTAGTCATCTCTAAGTATTGTAGGATACACCTCCTTACATCTAAGAAATGAAATTTCAGTTCCCCTTCTCCAGCAGGATTGGGACAAAATGAAGGTAGGACTATTTCCTGGCTTCTGTGAAAGCCTGATGCCACTTTAGGCAAAAATGCTGGATCAGTCTTAAGGACTATTCTATCTGGCAAAATAACGCAAAAAGGAGGTCTAATTGATAACGCCTCAATTTCACTGACTCTCCTGGCAGTTGTCACTGCCACTATTTTAAGGGTACCTACGGATAACCCTTTGTCTGCTCCACACTGTAGGAACTCCAAAACAGCTATGGGGCTCTGCGCCGAGAAGGAGTTTTCAGTGCACCACTTGTTGAAAAGGAGCCAGACCTTTTTATAAATATGACGCGTCTCCTTTTTTCTACTGTTGAGAAGGGTGGATATTAATTTCTGAGAAAATCCCTTAGATTTTAATATACTCTCTTCAGTAGCCAGGCCGCTAATTTCCACTGGTGTACCTGTGGACAGAGGATTGGACCTGTGAGAGAAGATCCTCCTGAGGTGGAAGGAATAGGGGCGGTTCCACCGCTAACTGACTGAGAATTGAAAACCATGCCCTTTTCGGCCAATGTGGAGCTACTAGAATGAGGGAGGTGTTCTCTAGTTGGAACTTCCGCAGAACCGCCGGTAATAACACCGGAGGGGGGAAGGCATAGCATGTCCTGAAATGCCAATTCTGCAGTATTGCGTCGCCCAGGTTTATTGCTAAACGGAGAAACCTCTGAGAGGTTTCTGCAATAGGGACGTGCAAATACGCGTCTCTGAGGTCCAGAGACACCATGAAACAATTCTGCGGTAACAGAGCCCTGACCGTAAAAATTGACTCCATACGGAATCTTTTGTAACAAATTGACTTGTTTAAGGGCTTTAAATTCAGAATCAATCTGAATTTTCCTGAGGGTTTTTTTACCATAAATACATGGGAATAAACCCCCTCTCCTTCCTCCCCCTTGGGTACTCTGCAAACTACATTTTGTAGTTCTAGCTCTTTCAGAGCGTCTAACAAGGCCTGGGTTTTTGTCGTGCAGCTGGAAAGCTGCGTGACAAGGAACCTTTGTGAGGGGGGCCTTGTAAATTCCAAGAGATGCCCCCTTCTTATGATCCCTAGAATGAACCGATTGGGGGAAATGATCTCCCACTGTGGAAGGAAGGCCCCCAGTCTTCCTCCCACCGCTTTTAGAGAGTCATTGATCTTTCTGGGCTTTTTCAGGAGGGCGAAAAATCGCCCCTCCTCTGCCCTTACCTCTTTGGCCCCAGGTTTTCTTCTGTCCCCCTTGTTTAGGGGCTTCCCTGCACTTTTGCGGACGAAACCCCCTCTTTCTCTGTGTAGGGGTCTTTCGTTTGAGTGGGAAGGACTTCTTTTTGTCTGCTGTCCGGTCTAGGACTGTATCTAACCCAGGACCAAATAGTAGGTCACCTGTCAGGGGTATCCCACATAACTTGACCTTAGAGGCGGCGTCACCCGGCCACGTCTTCAGCCAGAGGGCCCTCCTGGCCGAGTTAGCCAGGGCCGCTGATCTGGCTGACATACGGACTGACTCTGCCGAGGCATCTGCTATGTATGCGATGCCTCGCAGAATCGTGGGGAAAGACGCTAGGATAGTCTCTTTAGCTGTGCCAGCCTCAATATGCTCCTGAATCTGGAAAAGCCAATGTTCTAAATTGCTGGCTACCACAGTAACAGCCATTTCTGGTTTTAAGTTACCGACTGTTGAGTCCCAGGTCTTTTTCAGTAATGAGTCTATCCTCTTATCCATGACGTCTGATAAGGCCCCCATGTCCTCAAAGGCCAGGTCTGTGTGCCTAGAGACCTGAGAGAAAGCTGCATCCAGTTTGGGATTTTTATTCCAAATGGACGCTGGATCCTCTGAAAACGGAAATCTTCTCTTAAGGGAACTAGAGAAGAAGGGCTTTCTTTCCGGATCCTGCCACTCTTTTTTAATCGTCTCCACCAGAACCTCGTGTACTGGAAAAACTTTTCTCTTTTGATCTCCTAAGCCCTTGTACATAAGGTCATGGAGTGAGAGGGGTTTTTTATCCTCGTGTATACCGAGGGTTGTATATATTGCCCCTAGGAGATCTTCCACCTCCTCTAGGGACAACTTATACCTGGAGATTTTCCTGGACTCCCCGTCCTGGTCCTCTCCCTCTGATTCCTCATGGGAGTCAGAAGTGCCACTGTCTGGTTGCCTAAGCTCCACCCCGGAAGGGCCTGCAGCCTCCTCTGCCGTAGCCATACTAGTGGATCTGGCAGGAGCCGAGCCCTGAGCATGAGGCGGGGTTGAATCCTGCTGAATGGGATTAAGGGGAAGCTGAAACTTCTCAAAAAGCGTTTTAAAGGATGAAAAAGTGGATGACAGCTCCTTTACAGAGGCTGCCAAGCCGGACTGCTGTTCAGAGTCCCTTTCCTTGACCAGGGAATCTATGCATTCCTTACACAGAACCTTGGTCCAAGCTTCCCCTAAACTGTCCCTACAAGAGGCACATTTCTTTTTAGAGACATGAGTGGACTTTGTCTTTTCTGTGGATTTCTGAAATTACATACAGAAAGCACATTACATTCAGCAATTTTTTAACAGAAACAACCCTGGGGGTGTACCCAACCCACCTGTAGGGATCCGAGTCACCCCCACCCCCTGACCACCCAGGGGGTCTGTCCCCCCCTAAGTAAGGAACCGTACATGGGGGGGGGGACAATCCTAGGTAGAGAGGACCCCTCCCCAGGGAACTCTTACCTTCGGAAGGCTGGAGCTAGTGTCCGTATGAGCTGCAGCATCTGCCTCAGACATGACTGCAGGTGGTTGCCTGTGTAGAGTCTCACACTGTCTGCACGTGTAAACCGACTCCTCCAGCCTGAGCCCGGCCCCCTATCAGCACCGCGACCCGGAACCGGAAGTCGCGGGTTAAAGGTAGACATCCGCCCTCCGCCGGAAATGACGTCGCCCGTCGTCCGGCCCGTTCGTTCCATTAACAAAAAAATGCGGCCTGCACAGTGTACAGGGAGAGCGGAGTGTCCTCCTTGCTGCGGCCCTGTGGACGCGATAGGGGGCCCCCACAGCCTGATGCCACGCTTGACAAGGAAGGGGTGGCTGCTGTTTTGCGGGTATGTACCGCCTATCCACTGCTTGGAAGCCCCTGCTCCCCTGGGGATGTTCTGAAAGAGGCCACAATCTCCCTGATTGTATCAGCCTGGTTCCCTGCACAGTGTCTCCCCTCCGGAGGAAACACTATTAACTGAGGTATGGCAGGGGAAGTGAGAGTTTTATGGGCTGGCGCAGTGTTTCCTACAGGAAGAGGAGGAGACTATCTCTCAATAGTGGCTGTCCTGAATGACGTAAAGGGAAAAGTAAAATTTTGGTCTCATCTGACCAAAGCACCTTCCTCCACATGTTTGCTGTGTCCCCCACATGGTTTCTCATAAACTGCAAATGGGACTTAGGGCTTTCTTTCAATAATTGCTTTCTTCTTGCAACTCTTTCATAAAGGCCAGATTTTTGGAGTGCACGACTAATAGTTGTCCTGTAGACAGATTCTCCCACCTGAGTTGTGGATCTCTGCAGCTCCTCCAGAGTTACCATGGGCCTCTTGGCTGCTTCTCTGATTAATGCTCTCCTTGGCCAGCCTGTCAGTTTAGGTGGATGGTTTGCAGTTGTGCAATACTCATTCCATTTGATGATGGATTGAACAATGTTCTGTGAGCTGTTCAAAGCTTGGGATATTTTCTATAACTTAACCCTGCTTTAAACTTCTTTACAACTTTCTCCCTGACCTGTCTGGTGTGTTCCTTGGCCTTCGTGGTGCTGTTTGTTCACTAAGTTTCTCTAACAAACCTCTGAGGGCTTCACAGAACAGCTTTATTTATACTGAGATTAAATTACACACAGGTGGTCTATATTTATTAATTAGGTGACTTCTAAAAGCAATTGGTTCCACTAGATTTTAGTTAAGGGTACCAGAGTAAAGGGGGGCTGATTTCAAATACATGCCACACTTTTCAGATATTTATTTGTGAAAACATTTTGAAAAACATTTTCCTTCCACAATTATGCACCACTTTGTGTTGGTCTATCACATAAAATCCCAATAAAATACATTTACGCCTTGTAACATGACAAAGTGTGGAAACTTTCAGGGGGTATGAATACCTTTTCAAAGCACTGTAATCTTACCAAGTTTCCCAAGAATGACAACAGATCAGTATTACTTTTTATATGTGGGTTATGCTATCCAATTTTACCTGGACAGGACAGCAACATTCACAGCTGTGGAAAACTGCTTTATATTACCATCAGGGACACACAAAGGTCAGTCTGCAACTTCAGGAACAAATGCTTCCTGGCTAGTAAGATTTATCAGAAAAGCTTATTTTACAAGAAGTATAGAAGCTCCAGTTGAAATCACAGTGCACTCAACGAGAGCTATATCATCCATAGCAGCATACTCCAGAAACGATTTGCAAGGCAGCTATTTGAACATCCTAGGGAACCTTCTTGGAGTGTCCTGCTGCCCTTACCACAGTTGCCTTTGGGACATCTGTTCAAGTTGAGTCTACTTACCATTGACACAGACAGCAGGACTTGGCCCCGCCCCCAGCTTCCTCATCACTGGCTTTGATTGACAGCATGGCTCCCAGTGCCCCAGCAAAGCCAGCGAGACTCAGAAGTAGGAGAAGAAAAGATCTGCAGACATGCACGGCGCTGGATCAAATGGGGTCTCAGGTAAGTAAAGGGGGGCTGAGGGGGTAATGCTGACACCTAAACATTTTTTACCTTAATGTAAGGAATTCATTAAGGCAGGAATATTCAAACTACGGCCCTCCAGCTGTTGCGGAACTACACAACCCATGAGTCATTGTAAAACTCTGACATTCACAGACATGACTAGGCATGATGGGAATTGTAGTTCCTGAACAACTTGAGGGCCGTAGTTTGAAGACCCCTGCATTAAGGTAAAAAACTTTCAGACTTTACAACCCCTTTAACTGTTTCCTAAATCAGTTACATTCAAGACATACTATATATTACATTTACAATCTTGTGCATCTGAAAAGTGATCTGTGGGCATTTGACAGGCGGTGTCGCCTCCTTGCCGCCTGTTTTAAGCCCTAAAAAGCTGCACTACCATGCTGCAACTTCATCCCAAATCAGTTGCTGCTGAACGTGACAAAGAGGATAATTTTGGCATGTGTCATGTGTACTTCCCGCCCGCCCACTTACCTGAACAAGCTGAGGATAGAAGTTGATTGGGTAGTGTGCACAGCTGCTCCAGTTTTAGTAAAGTTCCCCCATTGCTTTGTTTGCTCCAATAATACTGGGCTTTGGTGACATACTGGTGTTTGTGCATGCCATTGCTTAGGGATCTGGTCACATTTGTTTTTTTTATATTCAGGTAAGCCCTCATGCACACAGGCTGTTAAAAAAAGTTATGAAAACGCCAGTATCTTTGCAGTGATTTTTTTTAAACTTTTTTCAGCGTTTTTGCAATAGCGTTTTTTGAGCGTTTTTCCACGTTAGCGTTTTTGAGCGTTTTTTTTTTTTTTCAAAATTTTTTTTTTTTTTTTTTTTCTCAATGGATCAAAAACGCTAAAAAACGTTGGTGAATGACGTTTTTGAGCGTTTTTTAAGCGTTTTTCAGCGTTAGAGCGTTTTTACAGCTGAAAAACGTCTTTCAGAACCCACTGGTCCTGGGTTTTTTTTACAGCTTAAAAACGCCTATGCCACTTGCAGCTCAAAAACGACTAGGTGGGCATGAAGCCATAGACTAACATAGACAGGCCTTTTTAAGCTGCAAAAAAAGCTCAAAAAAGCAGCTGTAAAAACGTCCGTGTGCATGAGGACTTAAAGTTTACAGTGCTTTGCAATAGTATTCACCCCCTCCCCCCCCGGCTTTTTACCTATTTTGTTACATTACAGCCTTTAGTTCAATGTTTTTTTAATCTGAATTATATGTGATGGATCAGAGCACAATAGTCTAAGTTGGTGAAGTAAAATTAGAAAAATATATACATAAAACTATTTTTCAGAAATAAAAAACTGATAATTGGAATGTGCGTATGTATTCACCCCCCTTTGTTACAAAGTCCATAAAAAGCTCTGGTGCCAATTACCTTCAGAAGTCACATAATTAGTGAAATGATGTCCACCTGTGTGCAATGATTACTGTGTAAATGTGACTGGCAGTGAAGGGGTTAACCACTAGGTGGCGCTGTAGGGGTTAAGTGGGTTACGTGTGTCTTAGGGAGTGATTCTAACTGTGGGGGGGGGCTGTGTGTGACAAGACACTGATCCCGATTACAGTGTCACTAGGCAGAACAGGGAAATGCTTGTTTTCATCAGCATTTCCCCGTTCTTCCTCTCCGTGAGACAAACGCGGGTATCCCCGCCATCACACTCACGGAGGTCCCAGCGGGCGCACCCGCAAACCACTTCTTAAAGGGCAATGTACAGGTACGTTGATCTCCCTGTACGTGCCCTTGTGCCGACGTATATCGGTGTGAGCCGGTCGGCAAGCGGTTAAGGGGGGGAAATATGTAAATGTGTTGGAATGGCCTAGTCAAAGCCCAGACCTCAATCCAATACAAAATCTGTGGTCAGACTTAAATATTGCTGTTCCACAAGCGCAAACCATCCAACTTGAATGGAGCAGTTTTGCAAGGAGGAATGGGCAAAAATCCCAGTGGTAAGAGGTGACAAGCTCATAGAGACTTATCCAAAGTGACTTGGAGCTGTGATAGCAGCAAAAGGTGGCTCTACAAAGTATTGACTTTAACCACTTGCCGACCGCCGCACGACTATATACGTCGGCAGAATGGCACGGGCAGGCAAAAGGACTTACAGGTACGTCCTTGCCTGCCCGCGGGTGGGGGGTCCGATCGGACCCCCCCCCGGTGCCAGCGGCGGTCGGCAAATCTCCCCCGGCGATCGGAGGTGAGGGGGAGGCCATCCATTCGTGGCCCCCCCCTCGCGATCGCTCCCAGCCAATGGGATCATTTCCCTGCCTCTGTATTGTACACAGAGGCAGAGGAAATGATGTCATCTCTCCTCGGCTCGGTATTTTCCGTTCCGGGCCGAGGAGAGAAGACTGCAATGTAAGTGCACAACACACTACACACACAGTAGAACATGCCAGGCACACAAAACACCCCGATCCCCCCCCCGATCGCCCCCCGATCCCCCCCCCAATCACCCCCCCCCTGTCACAAACTGACACCAGCAGGTTTTTTTTTTTTTTTTTTTTTTTTTTCTGATTACTGTATTGGTGTCAGTTTGTGACATTTACAGTGTTAGGACAGTTAGTATTACCCCCCTTTAGGTCTAGGGTACCCCCCTAACCCCCCCTAATAAAGTTTTAACCCCTTGATCACCCCCCGTCACCAGTGTCGCTAAGCGATCATTTTTCTGATCGCTGTATTAGTGTCGCTGGTGACGCTAGTTAGTGAGGTAAATATTTAGGTTCGCCGTCAGCGTTTTATAGCGACAGGGACCTCCATATACTACCTAATAAATGTTTTAACCCCTTGATTGCCCCCTAGTTAACCCTTTCACCACTGATCACTGTATAACCGTTACGGGTGACGCTGGTTAGTTTGTTTATTTTTTATAGTGTCAGGGCACCCGCCGAATAAAGATTTAGCCCCCTGATCGCCCGGCGGTGATATGCGTCGCCCCAGGCAGCGTCAGATTAGCGCCAGTAACGCTAACACCCACGCACGCAGCATACGCCTCCCTTAGTGGTATAGTATCTGTACGGATCAATATCTGATCTGATCAGATCTATACTAGCGTCCCCAGCAGTTTAGGGTTCCCAAAAACACAGTGTTAGCGGGATCAGCCCAGATACCTGCTAGCACCTGCGTTTTGCCCCTCCGCCCGGCTCGGCCCAGCCCACCCAAGTGCAGTATCGATCGATCACGGTCACTTACAAAACACTAAACGCATAACTGCAGCGTTCGCAGAGTCAGGCCTGATCCCTGCGATCGCTAACAGTTTTTTTGGTAGCGTTTTGGTGAAATGGCAAGCACCAGCCCCAGGCAGCGTCAGGTTAGTGCCAGTAGCGCTAACACCCACGCACGCACCGTACACCTCCCTTAGTGGTATAGTATCTGAACGCATCAATATCTGATCCGATCAGATCTATACTAGCGTCCCCAACAGTTTAGGATTCCCAAAAACGCAGTGTTAGCGGGATCAGCCCAGATACCTGCTAGCACCTGCGTTTTGCCCCTCCGCCCGGCCCAGCCCAGCCCACCCAAGTGCAGTATCGATCGATCACTGTCACTTACAAAACACTAAACGCATAACTGCAGCGTTCGCAGAGTCAGGCCTGATCCCTGCGATCGCTAACAGTTTTTTTGGTAGCGTTTTGGTGAACTGGCAAGCGCCAGCGGCCTAGTACACCCCGGTCATAGTCAAACCAGCACTGCAGTAACACTTGGTGACGTGGCGAGTCCCATAAGTGCAGTTCAAGCTGGTGAGGTGGCAAGCACAAGTAGTGTCCCGCTGCCACAAAAAAGACAAACACAGGCCCGTCGTGCCCATAATGCCCTTCCTGCTGCATTCGCCAATCCTAATTGGGAACCCACCGCTTCTGCAGCGCCCGTACTTCCCCCATTCACATCCCCAACCAAATGCAGTCGGCTGCATGAGAGGCATTTTCTTTATGTCCTCCCCCTAGTACCCCTACCCAACGAACTCCCCCAAAAAAGATGTTGTGTCTGCAGTAAGCGCGGATATAGGCGTGACACCTGCTATTATTGTCCCTCCTGTCCTGACAATCCTGGTCTTTGCATTGGTGAATGTTTTGAATGCTACCATACACTAGTTGAGTATTAGCGTAGGGTACAGCATTGCACAGACTAGGCACACTTTCACAGGGTCTCCCAAGATGCCATCGCATTTTGAGAGACCCGAACCTGGAACCGGTTACAGTTATAAAAGTTACAGTTACAAAAAAAGTGTAAAAAAAAAAAAAAAAAACACAAACAAAAATATAAAATAAAAAATAATAGTTGTCGTTTTATTGTTCTCTCTCTATTCTCTCTCTCTCTATTCTCTCTATTGTTCTGCTCTTTTTTACTGTATTCTATTCTGCAATGTTTTATTGTTATTATGTTTTATCATGTTTGCTTTTCAGGTATGCAATTTTTTATACTTTACCATTTACTGTGCTTTATTGTTAGCCATATTTTTGTCTTCAGGTACAGCATTCACGACTTTGAGTGGTTATACCAAAATGATGCTTGCAGGTTTAGGTATCATCTTGGTATCATTCTTTTCAGCCAGCGGTCGGCTTTCATGTAAAAGCAATCCTAGCGGCTAATTAGCCTCTAGACTGCTTTTACAAGCAGTGGGAGGGAATGCCCCCCCCCCCCCCCCCACCGTCTTCCGTGTTTTTCTCTGGCTCTCCTGTCTCAACAGGGAACCTGAGAATGCAGCCGGTGATTCAGCCAGCTGACCATAGAGCTGATCAGAGACCAGAGTGGCTCCAAACATCTCTATGGCCTAAGAAACCGGAAGCTACGAGCATTTTATGACTTAGATTTCGCCGGATGTAAATAGCGCCATTGGGAAATTGGGGAAGCATTTTATCACACCGATCTTGGTGTGGTCAGATGCTTTGAGGGCAGAGGAGAAATCTAGGGTCTAATAGACCCCAATTTTTTCAAAAAAGAGTACCTGTCACTACCTATTGCTATCATAGGGGATATTTACATTCCCTGAGATAACAGTAAAAATGATTAAAAAAAAAAAAATGAAAGGAACAGTTTTAAAATAAGATAAAAAAGCAAAAAAATAATAAAGAAAAAAAAAAAAAAAAAAAAAAAAGCACCCCTGTCCCCCCTGCTCTCGCGCTAAGGCGAACGCAAGCGTCGGTCTGGCGTCAAATGTAAACAGCAATTGCACCATGCATGTGAGGTATCACCGCGACGGTTAGATCGAGGGCAGTAATTTTAGCAGTAGACCTCCTCTGTAAATCTAAAGTGGTAACCTGTAAAGGCTTTTAAAGGCTTTTAAAAATGTATTTATTTTGTTGCCACTGCACGTTTGTGCGCAATTGTAAAGCATGTCATGTTTGGTATCCATGTACTCGGCCTAAGATCATCTTTTTTATTTCATCAAACATTTGGGCAATATAGTGTGTTTTAGTGCATTAAAATGTAAAAAAGTGTGTTTTTTCCCCAAAAAATGCGTTTGAAAAATCGCTGCGCAAATACTGTGTGAAAAAAAAAAATTAAACACCCACCATTTTAATCTGTAGGGCATTTGCTTTAAAAAAATATATAATGTGTGGGGGTTCAAAGTAATTTTCTTGCAAAAAAAAATAATTTTTTCATGTAATCAAAAAGTGTCAGAAAGGGCATAGTCTTCAAGTGGTTAGAAGAGTGGGTGATGTGTGACATAAGCTTCTAAATGTTGTGCATAAAATGCCAGGACAGTTCAAACCCCCCCCAAATGACCCCATTTTGGAAAGTAGACACCCCAAGCTATTTGCTGAGAGGCATGTCGAGTCCATGGAATATTTTATATTGTGACACAAGTTGCGGGAAAGAGACAAATTTTTTTTTTTTTTTTTTTTTTTTTGCACAAAGTTGTCACTAAATTATATATTGCTCAAACATGCCATGGGAATATGTGAAATTACACCCCAAAATACATTCTGTTGCTTCTCCTGAGTACGGGGATACCACATGTGTGAGACTTTTTGGGAGCCTAGCTGCGTATGGGACCCCGAAAACCAAGCACCACCTTCAGGCTTTCTAAGGGCGTAAATTTTTGATTTCACTCTTCACTGCCTATCACAGTCTCGGAGGCCATGGAATGCCCAGGTGGCACAAACCCCCCCCAAATGACCCCATTTTGGAAAGTAGACACCCAAAGCTATTTGCTGAGCGGTATAGTGAGTATTTTGCAGACCTCACTTTTTGTCACAAAGTTTTGAAAATTAAAAAAAGAAAAAAAAAATTTTTTTTTTTGTCTTTCTTCATTTTCAAAAACAAATGAGAGCTGCAAAATACTCACCATGCCTCTCAGCAAATAGCTTGGGGTGTCTACTTTCCAAAATGGGGTCATTTGGGGGGGGTTTGTGCCACCTGGGCATTCCATGACCTCCGAAACTGTGATAGGCAGTGAAGAGTGAAATCAAAAATGTACACCCTTAGAAATCCTGAAGGCGGTGATTGGTTTTCGGGGTCCCGTACGCGGCTAGGCTCCTAAAAAGTCCCACACATGTGGTATCCCCATACTCAGGAGAAGCAGCAGAATGTATTTTGGGGTGCAATTCCACATATGCCCATGACCTGTGTGAGCAATATATCATTTAGTGACAACTTTGTGCAAAAAAAAAAAAATAAATAAATAAATTGTCACTTTCCCGCAACTTGTGTCAAAATATAAAATATTCCATGGACTCAACATGCCTCTCAGCAAATAGCTTGGGGTGTCTACTTTCCAAAATGGGGTCATTTGGGGGGGGTTTGTGCCATCTGGGCATTTTATGGCCTTCAAAACTGTGATAGGTAGTGAGGAGTAAAATCAAAAATGTACGCCCTTAGAAACCTTGAAGGCGGTGATTGGTTTTCGGGGCCCCGTATGCTGCTAGGCTCCCTAAAAGTCCCACACATGTGGTATCCCCATACTCAGGAGAAGCAGCTAAATGTATTTTGGGGTGCAATTCCACATATGCCCATGGCCTGTGTGAGCAATATATCATTTAGTGACAACTTTTTGTAATTTTTTTTTTTTTTTTTTTTTTTTTGTCATTATTCAATCACTTGGGACAAAAAAAATGAATATTCAATGGGCTCAACATGCCTATCAGCAATTTCCTTGGGGTGTCTACTTTCCAAAATGGGGTCATTTGTGAGGGTTTTGTACTGCCCTGCCATTTTAGCACCTCAAGAAACGACATAGGCAGTCATAAATTAAAGGCTGTGTAAATTCCAGAAAATGTACCCTAGATTGTAGGCGCTATAACTTTTGCGCAAACCAATAAATATACACTTATTGACATTTTTTTTACCAAAGACATGTGGCCAAATACATTTTGGCCTAAATGTATGACTAAAATTGAGTTTATTGGATTTTTTTTAGAACAAAAAGTAGAAAATATCATTTTTTTTCAAAATTTTCGGTCTTTTTCCGTGTATAGCGCAAAAAATAAAAACGGCAGAGGTGATCAAATACCATCAAAAGAAAGCTCTATTTGTGGGAAGAAAAGGACGCAAATTTCGTTTGGTTACAGCATTGCATGACCGCGCAATTAGCAGTTAAAGCGACGCAGTGCCAATTTGTAAAAAGTGCTCTGGTCAGGAAGGGGGTAAATCCTTCCGGGGCTGAAGTGGTTAAGGGGGTGAATAGTTATGCACATTGACTTTTTCTGTTATTTTGTCCTATTTGTTGTTTGCTTCACAATAAAAAAAAAAATCTTCAAAGTTGTGGGCATGTTCTATAAATTAACCACTTAAGGACCAGCCTCGTTTTGGATTTTAGGTGTTTACATGTATAAAACAGGTTTTTCTGCTAGAAAATTACTTAGAACCCCCAAACATTATATATGTTTTTTCTTCTAACACCCTAGAGAATAAAATGGCGGTCGTTGCAATTTTTTTTTTTGCACCGTATTTGCGCAGCGGTCTTAAAAGCGCACTTTTTTTGGAAAAAATTCACTTTTTTGAATAAAAAAATAAGACAACAGTAAAGTTATCCCAATTTTTTTTATATTGTGAAATATAATGTTACGCCAAGTAAATTGATACCCAACATGTCACGCTTGAAAATTGCGCCCGCTCGTGGAATGGCATCAAACTTTTACCCTCAAAAATCTCCATAGGCGACGTTTAAAAAATTCTACAGGTTGCATATTTTGCGGTACAGAGGAGGTCTAGGGCTAGAATTATTGCTCTCGCTCTACCAGTCGCTGCGATACCTCACATGTGTGGTTTGACCACCGTTTTCATATGCGGGCGCTACTCACGTATGCGTTTGCTTCTGCGCGCAAGCTCGTCGGGACAGGGGGTTTAAAATTTTTATTTTTTTTTTTATTATTTATTTTACAATATTTTATTTATTTTTACACGGTTTAAAAAAAAAAAAATTGTGTCACTTTTATTCCTATTACAAGTAATGTAAACATCCCTTGTAATAGAAAAAAGCATGGCAGGACCTCTTAAATATGAGATCTGGGGTCAAAAAGGACCTCAGATCTCATATTTACACAAAAATGCAATAAAAAAAAAAAAAAAAAAGTCATTTAGAAAAATGACATTTGAAAAAATGTGCCTTTAAGAGGCGTAGGCGGAAGTGACGTTTTGACGTCGCTTCCTCCCAGCAGTGTCATGGAGATGAGTGGGCACCATCTTAGCCTCACTCGTCTCCAGACACACCACAGGGAAGGACGCGATCGCCTCCGCCGCTACCGACGGCTCCGGTAAGCCGCGGAGGGCACCGGATTGCGGCGGGAGGGGGGGCCCCTCTCCCGCCACCGATAAAAGTGATCTCGCGGCGAATCCGCCGCAGGGACCACTTTTATCTGAAAGCCGACCGCCACACAATAACGGGGATACCGGGGTTATGGCAGCTAGCTGCTGCCATAACAACGATATCCCCGTTCAAAGTTTGGACGTACATAGGCATGCGGCGGTCCTTAAGTGGTTAAATAATGCAAATCCTCAAACAATCCGTGTTAATTCCAGGTTGTGAGGCAACATAACATGAAAAATGCCAAGGGGGTGAATACCTCTGCAAAGCACTAAACATGCCTTAGTGCACCTTATCAGAACCAAAGTCACAAAAGCAGCATTCTCTGTATGTTCAATGCATATCAGCTAGGGGTGTACCATACGCATTGAACATCCTTGTGCAATTCACTAAACAGAATCCAAGTTTGCTATGCACACGACATCCGCACATTCATGTGAGCACACAATGTAACTGTACCACAGTGATTTACCTTGGCTCTTCTACTTTTCCTTTAGTAAATCAGCCCCATACAGTGTAAAAAAAAACACTAAGGCCTGGTTCACACTAGTGAAATTTCAGGTGCAATTTGAGTCGCACAGAATTGCATGACAATGGAAATCACATTGTTTTCAATGGTGCTCATTCACATCAATACAGCACAGTTTTTTTGGGGAAAGGGTCCGGTGAAATTTTGGTGCAGTTCCAGTGCAAGTTTGGCCCCATAGAATATGCAAACCACATCAGCAAGTCGCACGCATGGTGGATAAAAATCAATTTTTTTAATTTAAATCGGATTTTATTGATTTTTTATCAAATTTATTTTAATAAAATGCTTTTGGAGTAAAAATCTATCTAAAGATAGTTTTCTATTTAAGATACATTTATAATTTAGTTTATTCAGCATGAAACGGAGCTTAGTTATGTAGCATGAGGCTGTATATTCTGCAATATTTAATTTTTTGGTAAACCCATTCAATGAATCGAAGCTCTGCAAGCTGAGATAACATGCACTGCATTGAATCATTCACACAATGTCACAGTAACCATGAGATAAAACAAAGTTCAGGAATATTCCTTTATCCCATTGTTTTGTAAATCTATGTACGCTGCAAACTGTATGATTGTTTAAAAAGAAATGCATCTGTACCTGGCTCTAAGTGTGAGGAGGAAGGGCAGGTGAAACCTTCTAAGCAGCTTATAAACTTTGTGATCTTTCTGCACAAAGCTTGAAGTGCTTTATTCCTCCCTTGAGGAGCAAAATGGCAGCAGGCCAGATAAGTTTAATGAAGTTTCTCTACCTATGGGTAAAGCAGGTAATATAATGTTATTGTTTTAAATTAAATTAAAGTGGAGTTCCACCCAAAAGTGGAACTTCCACTCATCAGATTCCTCCCCCCCTCCGGTGACACAGTTGGCACCTTTCAGGGGGGAGGGGGGTACAGATAGCTGTATATTACAGGTATCTGTACCCACTTCCGGCATAGATAGCCGCAGAATCTGCGGTTATTTACGCCACTTCCTGCTCCCTCCCCGCTGCCTGCTGGGAAACACACGGGTCCCAGAGACAGCAGGGACCATCCGTATTGCACTTCGCGACTCGCGCATGCGCAGTAGGGAACCGGGAAGTGAAGCCACACGGCTTCACTTCCTGATTCCCTTACCGAAGATGGAGGCGGCAGCACCCGAGGACGGAGAGACGGTACGGCCTCGGGTGCGGACATCGCGGGCACCCTGGACAGGTAAGTCTCTATGTTTTAAAAGTCAGCAGCTGCAGTATTTGTAGCTGCTGACTTTTAAAAAAAAAAAATTTCGGTGGAGCTCCGCTTTAAAGAATTTGAGTAGTTCAACTATGTGTGATTAACTTATTAACCTAAAATCGGTTCTGATATCGCTGTTTCACTAACCTGACAGCTTATTATTCTAAATAGGAAAGCTTCATTTTGTTTGCAAACATTAAAGATTCTAACTACCAGCAAGAATAAGTCCTTACATTTAAAGAGCACCTGTCATTTCAGATCCATCATGTCAGCACCTGTTAGTGGGCATCCACTCACCTGCTGCCGCCACATCCCTCGCCTTGTTGGGTCACTGCTGCATCACCAGCCATCTCATTAGAGTGAATGGGACTGTCGGTGAGTCAACAGCGGGTCAGAGGAGGAGCCACTGCGGAACAGAAATGACAGTTGCTCTTTAAAAAAATATGATTTAAATTAAGCCTTTTTACTAGTGATTTAAATTGACTTGATTTAAATCAAATCCACCCTGGTTGCACAACATAATCGCACTGAAAATCAGATCAAATCACAGCTGCAGTGGTGTGAACCAAGCCTAGGTGGTTTAACTTGCTGGCATTTGTCATTTTTGGGTGAAGCAATCCTGTTGTTTCTGGCCACTATTAGTAGTACAACTCTTGTACAATCCACTATTAGTAGTACAATCCACTATTGGTACTACACTCCTTGTACAATACACTATTAGTAGTACAAGCCTATTACAATCCACTATTAGTAGTACAAGCCTTTTACAATACACTATTAGTAGTACAAGCCTTTTAGTAGTACAAGCCTTTTACAATCCACTATTAGTAGTACAAGCCTTTTACAATCCACTATTAGTAGTACAAGCCTTGTACAATCCACTATTAGTAGTACACTCCGTGTACAATCCACTATCAGGGCCAGTTCACACTGGTTCAATATGTGCTCCGACTTCCAGAGCACAAGTCGCATGACACGTGAAAATCAATGGTTTCCTATGAGAGCCGTCTTAAGGCGCCTTTCACACGGACGGCTATTCTGCCGCAGTTAAAAGCATGTTTTTTTTCCTGTGCAATTCAAGACTCCAGGCACTGCGATCAGCTGCATTTGCACAGTGCGATTAGCTGCGGTTGCGTTTAGCTGCGGTTTGCCATTTCCATGGCAACCCGACAGGGAACCGACTCGCACTGTTTAGTATGAATCTTGAGGGGGAACTCCACGCCAAATTTTAAATAAAAAACCGGCGTGGGTTCCCCCTTCAAGAGCATACCAGGCCCTTCGGTCTGGTATGGATGTTAACTCCCTACGCCGAAAAAACGGCATGGGGTCCCCCCCAAAATCCATACCAGACCCTTATCCGAGCACGCAGCCCGGCCGGTCAGGAAAGGGGGTGGGGACGGGTGAGCGCCCCCCCCCCCCTCCAGAACTGTACCAGGCCGCATGCCCTCAACATGGGGGGTGGGTGCTTTGGGGGAGAGGGAGCCCTGCGGGCCCCCCCACCCCAAAGAACCTTGTCCTCATGTTGATGAGGACAAGGGCACAATTTAGGGGGCGTGGTCACCGGGTGATGTTGACCACGCCCCCTAAAAAGTCACAGTCCGAGCATGCCCAGGGACTGTGATGGCATAAGGGGGCGGGGTCACCGCCTATATAAGTCACATCGGAGCGCTCAGAGAGCATTCCAGCCAGAGAGAGCGTTGTGTCAACATCAGAAGAAGAGAAGAGGGAAGAAGCAGAAGGCAGAAGTCCGGGCCACCGCTAGCAAAAGAGCGGCAAAAGAGCAGAAGTTAGCGGAGGAGCCCGACAGAAGAACCGGAGAGACCCCCGAAGTCGGAAGAAGACCCCCGAAGCTGTCTAATAAATTACTTTAAAAACCTGTGTAGTGTTTTTTTTTATTGACACTTTTTTCCTAGGTGAATGGGTAGGGGTACAATGTATCCCATACTCATTCACATAGGATGGGGGGCCGGGATCTGGGGCCCCCCTTATTAAAGGGGGCTCCCGGATTCCGATAAGCCCCCCGCCCGCAGACCCCGAAACCAACAGCCAGGGTTGTCGGGAAGAGGCCCTTGTCCTCATCAACATGGGGACAAGGTGCTTTGGGGTGGGGGGGCCGCAGGGCTCCCACTCCCTCAAAAGCACCCACCCCCCCATGTTGAGGGCATGTGGCCTGGTACGGTTCAGGAAGGGGGGCGCTTGCCCATCCCCACCCCCTTTCCTGACCGACCGGGCTGCGTGCTCGGATAAGGGTTTGGTATGGATTTCAGGGGGGACCCCACGCCGTTTTTTCAGCGTAGGGAGTTCCCCTTAACATCCATACCAGGCCAAAGGGCTTGGTATGCTCTTGAAGGGGGAACCCACGCCTTTTTTTTTATTTAAAATTTGGCGTGGAGTTCCCCCCTCAAGATTCATACCAAACAGTGCCGGGCATTGGCAGGGATCCGAGTCAAATCCCCATGCTTGTCGCTCATTGGGAAAGGAAAAATCATTTTTCCTTTCCCGATGAGCAGCTCGGCGCTGTTATCCGCAGCTGGCACAGTGCACTGCGGTTATGTGCGGATAGCTGCACTAAACGCTGCACTAAACGCTCCTGGACGCAGTCAATTCTATTTTTTCTATCCGCACGGAACTGCATGTATCTAAATCGCTGCTAAACGAAGTGTGTGAATGGGGCCATAGGAAAGCATTGTGTGCTTTTAGCTGCGGTAGAAAATTAGAAAATCCGCAGCTAAAAGCACCATTCTATCCGTCCGCGTGAAAGGGGCCTAACTGTTCCGACTTGTGTAGGCCCGACTTTGTAAATGCATCCTGCGCTACTTTGGTCCAACTTGGGCACGATTTCAGCCCATTGATATGAATGTAAGTCGGGATCATCATCCGACTTGAGGCATGCAACCTGTGCTCTGAGGATCTGGAGGGGGAGCCCCACGCCAAAATTGAAAAAAAATAAATAAAACACGGCATGGTCACGTGCCGTAACAAGGGGCGGAGCCTCATGGTGACGTCACCGGATGGTCACGCCCCATGGCTATATAAGAACTGGCAGACATCACAGATGACACAACGGCAGAAGCCAGCGTCGGAGGAGGACCAGGTCAGTGGCGGAGAAGACAGCAGTGGGGGGAGAAGACCAGAGGAAGAACACATCACCGGAGGGAGAAGACCGGACAAAGAACACAAAACGGTGGCGAAACCAGAGAAAGAAGACACGTTGGAGCTATGACGGGGGACATTCTTCACACTCATTCACATGGGGGGGGCAGGATCTGGGAGCCCCCTTGTTAAAGTGGGATTCAGATAAATGCCCTGCCCGCAGACCCCCACAACCACCGCACAGGGTTGTTGGGAATATGGGGACAAGGTGCTTTGGGGTAGGGGCGCAGATCTCCCTTGCCCCAAAGCACCCGCCCCCCTATGTTGACGGCATGTAGCCTGTTATGGTCCGGGGGGGGGCACCAGGCTGCATGCTCGGATAAGGGTCTGGTAAACATTTAGGGGGGCTGCACCCCTGTTTTTTGGGGGGGTTTTCTGGCATGCAGTTTTCCCTTAAAAGCCTTATCAGACCGAAGGGTCTGGAATGGTCTTGGGGGGGCCCCACAGGGCCTGGTATGGTCGGATCAAATTTGGATCTCCTTCATTGAAGTCACATGGACGTCGGACATGAAGTCGCAGGGCAAAGTCGGATCGGAAGTCGTACAGCTTTCGTGTCGGATCAGTGTGAACACAGCCTTAGTAGTGAAATCCATTATCAGTAGTACACGCCTTGTATGATCCACTATTAGTAGTACACTCCTTGTACAATCCGCTATTAGTAGTATAATCCACTATTAGTAGTACAAGCCTTTTACAATCCACAACTGGTAGTACAATCCTTGTACAATCTACTATTGGTAGTACAAATCACTGTTAGTAGTGCAAGCCTTGAACAATCCACTATTAATAGTACAAGCCTTGTTCAATCCACTTTTAGTAGTACAAGCCTTGTACAATCTATTATTAGTAGTACAAGCCTTGTAGAATCCACTATTAGTGGTACAATCCACTATTAGTGGTACAAGCCATGTACAACCCACTATTGGCAGTACAATCCACTGTTAGTAGTACACTCCTTGTACAATCCACTATTAGTAGTACACTCCACTATTAGTGGTACGCTTCTTGTACAATCCAATATTACTGGTACGCTTCTTGTACAATCCACTATTAGTAGTACAATCATTATACAATACACTATTAGTAGTACTAGCCTTGTATATCACTATTAGTAGTACAATCCACTATCAGTCGTACACTCCTTGTACAATCCACTATTAGTGGAACAAGCCTTGTAAACCACTATTAGTAGTACACTTCTTGTACAATCCACTATTAGTAGCACGCTCCTTGTACATTCCACTATTAGTAGTACAATTCTTGTACAATCCACTATTAGTGGTGCACTCCTTGTACAATCCACTATTAGTGGTGCACTCCTTGTACAATCCACCATTAGTAGTATACTCCTTGTACAATCCACTATTAGTAGTACACTCCTTCTTGTACAAACCACTATTAGCAGTACACTCCTTGTACAATCCACTATTAGTAGTACACTTCTTGTACAATAGACTATTAGTAGTACACTCCTTGTACAATAGACTATTAGTAGTATACTCCTTGTACAATCCACTATTAGTAGTACACTCCTTGTACAATAGACTATTAGTAGTACACTCTGGTATGGTCTTGGGGGGACCCCACACCGGTTTTTGTTTTTTGTTTACATTTTGGCGTAGGGTTACCCCTCAAGATTTATACCAGCCTCAAAGGGCCTGGTATGGTCGGATCAAATTTGGATCTCCTTCACTGAAGTCACATGAAGTTGCAGGGCAAAGTTGGATCGGAAGTCATACGACTTTCGTGTCGGATCAGTGTGAACATAGCCTTAGTAGTGCAATCCACTATCAGTAGTACATTCCTTGTACAATCCGCTATTAATAGTATAATCCACTATAAGTAGTACAAGCCTTTTACAATCCACTATTAGTAGTACAAGCCTTG